>NC_056734.1:245982615-246022615 GCF_019279795.1 Protopterus annectens
TAGGCTGAGCCACTGGGATTGGCCTACCTTCCTGTGCTGTAAAGTATTTTGTGACTTGTCAGAAATGGATGACATAGAAATGTTTTGATGACACATAGAAAGAAAACAAGAGATAAAGGCTCAGGTGAGAGAAAAAAAGAGAGAAAATTAGTACCATCATATGTGTTATATAATGCATTATCACAATAATAAAGTATTTTATCTGAACTTTTACATTTAAGTATACGTTTTAAAAAAAACAAATTATAATTAAGAATTTCTCAAAGTAACCCTTGCAATGTGCATATATTGCACATATGATTGGTCCAGTTATACAGATTAAGTTAACATAAGGGCAGCTATGCCACTTTTATAGAAATTAATTTATGTAATATTTGTAAAGGATTTTATTGTTTTATATTTGCTACTTGTGGTATTTGAACACACAACATCTGACTACAGTCTTAGACTTGACTCCTACAGTTGGCTTGGGCTACAGACTGAAGCATGCATGCTTGTTTTTACAGTTAGGATATGCATGCTTATTTTACTACAATGGTATAGAAAATAAATAAATTTAAAACTTAAACAATACTTTAATTTTGCTGCATACATACCCCTTGCTTCAATCATTCTGTCTAGATGCTCAGCATGGGCCTCACCATTCCCTGTAATCTCTGCACTGGCTGTGGAATAAAGAGAAGAGAGCAAGAAAAGAACATTATGCATACCATATTCTTGCCTATGTGCAGTTTCCTATCTACTATAAATTCTCTTTATCAATATATTTACACACCTGTGGGATGTTACCAGTCCAGACCTCATCCAGCCACTGGTTGAGTTCAGTGTATCCCCCTTGTGCCTACACTATTCACCAGTGCATGGAATGCCAGTTACACTGGAGACAGTTTTGGCCAGACTGTTCCAAGCTTCAGACTTGTACTGGGAGCTGGTATAGTCCCCCTGCAAAAGCCTTTTGGTTGTGGCACTTTACAAGGAGAACAATGAACATTCTGGACTCCTCAGCACCCCACATCTGCATCCTAAATTAGGCAATTTCCCTTCTATCATCAGACATGTCCAACCAAGGAGAACAGTAATAGCTAAGAATGATTTCCTGTCAATGCCTGTTATCACAATTACTGGTAGTGCACAAACCCAAACAATAATGCCAACCATGTTTGTACAATGTTAGTCAGAGACGAACAGTGCCAAACACAGAGGAAAGCAGCTTTTGAAATCGGATGATTTATATGATAGTTGGCATTAGTTTGAGGGTTGTTTGCTGCTGGAACTGTTAGTTGATGTAACTTTGCAGACATGTACTGGGGGCATAAATGTAATGACCTAACACATTTTTGGTTTGGCTTTATACACTGACAAAACTGATTTTTACAATGTGTGATTCAAACTTATGCATAAGAGACAAAACAATTTCTTCCATAACAATGATTTTCCATCCTTGCCACAGAAGAAGTGCTTCTCAGACATACTAATGAATTATATATAAATACACATGACAGATTGAGGGGTTAACCATGTATGTGTATAACCTGTAAGAGCCTGGTTTGTACATTCATGTGTGTATGAGTCTTATTGAAGTCTGAAGGCCACCCAAGGCCAAATAGCACAATTATAATTACAGAAACATAGTAGTCAGTTTACTCTCATTCATGCATATGAATACAAATAATTCATATGAGCTCCACTCCTATACATACTTATTTATAATAACAGCCCCCCACTAGACACATTAGAACTAAAACAAATTACTGTCCATGGCTGACAAAGGAAACCAGACAACTATCAAAACAAAGAGACAGCCACTTGTACCAACACCAGTACAACAAAACCAAAGCCTCCCTTGATAGCTACCATCACTTGAGAAATATTTGCAAAAAACAAATAAAAAAAAAACAGTACAATCATCAAAACAGCCCACAAAAATTATGGGGTACTATCAAACAACTTATACAGCAGGTCATATTTCCACCCAATCTCCAAATACCCATATCTGAGAAGAGAGTATAGCATCCCAGTTTAACTCCTTTTTTATAAGCTCTATATTCTCACTCATACAATACAAAAACAGTTCCCTACAAATTGATCAACCTGTAACCAAAGACACCCCTACCTCACTCTTCCTATAACCCATCCAAGAAGAAGGCAAAATAAATAAATTATTATGCAGCTAAAGCCTACAGCTCTTGCCACCAGCAAACTACCAAATGAATACCTCAACCTATCAGCTGATGTCATTTGTTATCCAATATCAGTTCTGATCAATAGATCCATCTCAGAACAGTATATACCTAAAATTTCAAAAATCTCTTGCATAATTCCTCCACACAAAGGCCGCTCTTCATTAGAACTTACCAACTATAGACCAATATCCATACTATCTCCTCTTTCAAAAATTTACGAAAAATGCATCCACTCCCAGCTAATGGACCATCTATTAACAAAGACGCTCATTGCCAACTCCCAGCATGGATTTTGGCTGGGCCGCAGTATCATCACTGCCCTGTTACACTTCACTAATACTGTAAACCAACTAAAAATGGCAGCCAAATGATCTCCCCCTGATATTTCTAGATATGTGTAGACATAAACCACAAGTTTAATTTAGTGCTTTCGGTAAAGCCATTACTTCACCTTCCTCAGAATACAAAACAAACAATGCACCACCTTTAACAAACAACCTCAACCAGGTCTTTAAAATTACCTCATCAAACCACACAAAAATTGAACCGATCTCTGAAAGCAAGCTGCCACATGACACCAACACATATCACTTGCAATTAAAAAGACCCACATTAAATTAGGTTCTCTTTACAGGATTAAGGCTTATGCAACCAACTCCTCCAGACAAGCAACCACCAGGACCCACCAACTATCTACCCTATTGTATGCCTCCTCTATACTAATTAACCTAAGAAAGCTGACCTGAGCAAACTTGAAACATGCTCCCACGAGACAGCGAGATTTGCTGCCAACCTACCCCATAGAACCCATCAATGCCTCACTCTAAAACAACTCAAATGGCTAGAACTACCTAACCTGTTATCCTTAAACCAACTAACCCTAACCCACTCTATAGTATACCAACCTGACAAATGTCCTGCCATACTCAACCTAATGCAAATCCACCTCAACAATATGACCCTAAAAATCCTCAAAAAAACTACTGTTAAAAGTTGCAAAATCTACCAACATCTTTGGAGAGTCTCTTTACTCAAATCACATATCTGAAGTATGGAACTCCATCCCTCAGAATATCCTAAACACCAACAACTCAGAGCAGTTCAAAAACCTGCTAAAGATCCATCTGAGTAGCAGCAAGTTATGCTCTTGCTCCTCACCTGGCTGAATCTACTTGTCATGTCCTCACTTCAGACCACCCTCAAACTCTTTCTTCCTAACTTCTATTCTAATGTATATACATTTTTAGCAAAATTATTGCATGTTACTTGACAGATATCATTGTATAGTATTCCACTGTATAGATTGCTTTATCATGATCTGTAAAATTTTTGTGCTGTTGCACTGTGCATTTGTATGTGCAGCTTTATCATGATCTGTATAATGTTATGGTATTATACTGTGTAATTTTGTGCTGTTATATTGTGTAGTTGTATGTATGTAGTGTTTTATGTGCAGCTTTTCTCCCATGGCCTCCTTTGAAAAAGGGCAACTAGCCCAGCCAGACTTCCCTGGTAAACAAACGTTAAATAAAAATATATTTTTAATGTGATATTTAATATAAAGTAAAATGGAACAACTGTAAAAATATTTGAAATTTCATGTATTAGAACCTAGGACCATCTGTATTGCAGCTGACAGAGGAATAGATAAATGACAGTTGCATATTTTCCTATGCATTATTTACTTCTGTGTGGTAACTGCCACGTAATGCTGCTTAGCATGTTTGTGTGGTGCCCAACATACTTGATAGAATGTATACATTTTGTAATTGTCTACTATCTGCTTCCTCTCTGCAGGTGTAGACCTGCAGGTGTTGGGGAAGATTGCTAAAAGACCTTCAACAGAGATAAAATAAGTTGCACGATGGAAAGCAAAAGATGCAATGGTGTATCCTTTCTAAATCTGAGAATGTTTGCTTCCTGCCTCCAGGTGTTCTGTCTGCTACTTGAGTGGGCCATTAGTCCAGATCTGTGTGATGCTTACTATCACACAAATGAGACAAGAAGAGCTAAACTTGTTTTTAGCCTTGTGAGCAGTGTTTATTAGGTTTCATCCTTAAATGGCAAAGGTGGGATTTGAACCATGATCTACACATAGTATATGCTGTGTGGATCAACGTGTTTAGCAGATATGCTCCACAGATATGTGATTCACAGGTTTAGTTGATGAATTGCTTATTAAAGAAGTGCATTACATGGCATTTATTGTATTTATCCATTCCCCATGTTTGGAAAGTCATGCAAATATTGGCATTTAAAAAAGTAGAAAAGAAATCTATAAAATGAACACCACTATAAAATATATAAATAAAAAACACAAAAAGTCAGTATGGAAGAAAAAACACTTAAAATATTTTAATAAAATAACAAAACAAACAGAGATGAATTCATCAGATCTAACAATGCAATTAAAAACTCACTGCTTAAATAATAAAATCAATTAAGGACAACCAATCTTCTTCTCAGCCCAATAGATCTAAGGGCTGGTTTTAATGGAAATTTTACATTTAGCCCACTCTTTTTAAAGCAAGCATAAAAATCCATTTAATTTCTAGGCACTGCTTGCCAGTAATCATTCACAGTTGTGATCCATTAGCAACAAACACTGAAGGAGTGCCTGCATTATGTTTCCATGTGATACATGGAGCCGAGAATTTGGGAGTCAGCAATTCTAATGATTCACACCTAATTTACATCTTCACCATGCTCACATGCCTGAATCTATGTTATAAAAAGGGAACTGTGTAGCTAGGGAACCTGAAGGTGAGTTGACTTGTTTATGTGGATAACAGAGAATAAGACTGTTATTACTTTGGAATTTTTTTGCACAGAAGATTTTTAATCTTGATAAGGCATGATTGCATTTTTCATTTATATTATGGATGTGTTCACATGCCACTAGGATATATATATATATATATATATATATATATATATATATATATATATATATATATATATATATGTGTGTATCAAATGCTACTTTTATCTGTATGCACTCTGTATGCACTTCATAGAAGTTTACTGATGGCATATGCATTTTGCATTTTGTCTGGGCATTTTACTTTCTCAGATTCAAAGCTTTATTTAACTTTTATTACAATCGCTAATGTTAGAACTGTTTCATTCTTCTATTTTTACTTCAGTGAAATGTAAATGTCCAATGTTGTCAATGATACAGGGATGTTAGCCTTTTAGGATGGCCCATAGACACCACTAGGGGAGTGCTGGCCACAGGTAGAGGTGACTGGCAATTGCATAAAAATAAATCTGATGTGGTAAATGTGTACACATGTTTTGGGGACAGTTTGTTTGATAATACTTCTAACAATTCACTGATGTTTTCTTCCTTTGTTTAGTACAGAGATGTCATTTATCTGTTTTTTGGGGGTCAGGGAGCCAAGTTCCATCTCTGTTTCACCATAACCAAAATGGGTTTACAGAGGTTTGCTTTGCTATCGCTACTCCTTGTTTTGCATCAAACCTGTGTTTGTTTGTGATTGTGATATGTTGCAACCACATATCCTTTTTTATATTAGAAAAACTTGAAAGTTTTTTCTTTCTCCAGTGGGTAATATTGAAAAACTAATAATTGTTTTATATATAAGCAGGCATTTTATTTATGTTATAGTTATGTGTAGGATCATAGTATTATTGGAAGTTACTAGGCTATTGGCACTGAGGCTCTTACAAGCCTAGCCAAGAATTTAGCCCCTGTTCCAACAAGTCAGCACCCAATGCCCCTGTCTAGCAAAGGCACAGGTGGAATCCCAAGGGTGTATTTTCTGTAGTAACCTTCTTTTGTGTTTTATGTCACCTAGGACTATGGCACCCAAGCAGCCCAATCCTACTTCAATGGCCTCAAAAAAGATGTGACTGTCCTATCACTTCAGCAACGTGGTACCTTTCTTTAACAATGTGATTGTCCTAGCACTTCAGCAACATGGTACCTTTCTTTTTGAGAGTGGATGTGCGGATATGTCTGGAAGAATGCAAATTTGGAAGCAGACTGTGAATGATGTGAATGCTGTTGGGGAACAAGGCAAGAGATATGATCACAATCATTAGAAAGCCACTGACATGATTCCAGTGACCCTGAGGAGAGCAGCTGCAGTGGCCAATGGACAGCTGGTGATTGAGGAGGGCCTGCTACAGAGCCACGACTGACACCAAATGAAGAGTTCCTGTCCACTGTCAGGGATCCAGAGAGCTCAGGGGAAAGTGCACAACAGCATGTGATTGACATTGGTGCTGTTGTTTCAGGGAGGACAAGTATGCCCCAGGAAGAGCTTCTAGGTAGGCTTACTTATGTTAAATTTTAAATATTTTTTGTATAGTAAAATACTGAAAGCAATACTTAACTTGGTTTTGATTTTTTTTTTTTTGTGGGGGATTAGTTATAGATTAATACAGTTAACAACACATTCAAGTTCATTACACATAGGCTTGGGGTGGATGTGTCATCCAAGTTTCAGTTAAATGCATTGTTAATGAACATATAAAGGCCAAATATTTTCCCCCTGTGTTATTGTTATTGTGATGATGGCATCCTTACATTTTGCTAAACTTCTTCCAGGACCATCCTCCCTAGCAAGTGTGGAGTCATCTGCACATGGTAAGCCAAACATTGTTATCTTAGCACAGATGAACATTTCACAGAAATGTTCATTTATCTGTATGTGTGAGGTGGGTGTCAGGACTGTGTGTATATTGCTGTACCATCTGCGATAGTGTCACCAATGTTAGTTTGTACATATTGAACTGTAGTAGTGTAGCTATTAATTTCTTTCCTATGTGTGTTTCTTGTTATCACAGGTGATCCTGACAGTGGTAGTGTAGTACTCTTAATGTCCGAGTATTGGCAGACTCTGCTGATGGTGGTGGCCAATCACAGGCACAGTTGAGGGGGGTGCATAGTTTGAATCTGACCCTGAGGTTGACATTCAACCATCCCCTGTAATTCCATCAGACATAGCCAGTAGGCTTACACAAACCCATTCCAGTGAGCCCTCAGATATTGGACAGGTGGAGTGTGAGACACTTGATCAGGTTAATGCGGTTATTGCAACTTCAGTGCCTGTTGACTCTGGCTGTAGCCAAAGTGTGGGTGAGTGACACACAGGAGGGTTGTTCATGTTGCTCTGAGGAGGCCTGCTGTCCATCCTCCACCTGTTCCAGGTGTGCCTTTTGTGCCACTTGGTGTATGTTCAGGGCCATCAAGGAGGCACAGGCATGTTCCAATATACCCTCTGAGGAAATGCTTAAGATGGTAGATGTGGCACAGGCTGACATGCATGACTGTATCCACCATGTTGCTGATTAAATGCATTAGATGAATGACACATTGGAAAGGGTGGTGTCTGTGATGGAGCATCTGCGGGCAAGGGGATGGCATCCATGTGGGCATAGGTCAGCTACATTATGTGTTGCTATGCCCGATTACACTCCAACAGTGGGACTACTTCCAGTGCTCCATTAATGGTTGAGGTGTCCACACCCAGACATGGCAGGCTATGGGGTAGTGGTCCTGGGCATACTTGTCAGGTGAGTTCATCCAGCAGGCATCTGTCACTTCCAGGCAGCAGCAGTGCATCTGGCTGTGGGCTTGGACATACCAGTGCAACTCCTGTCAGAGCAAGCTCTTTGGGTCAGGGATGATGACAGAACTGTCACCTCTAGCATGCACAGTACACACCTGTCCAACATATCAGGACATAGAGCTAGTAGAGTTCTTTGCTGTGTTCTTGCAGACACCACCAATTTCACCTAGAGTCCCCATACAGACACAAGCACATAATGGTTAAATGGGTCAGGCATGAGGCTTAAAGCTCATTCTGTCTCAGTGGCGATTTGATACTTTATGCAAATGCCTGCCTGTTTCTCTTACTTACTCACACACACTCACTACCTTTTGTGTCAGCCTAGTCCCCCTGCCCCCCACAACACACACACACACACACACACACACACACACACACACACACACATGGTTTATATCATAACATCGAAGTAGTAAAACGTCAAATGTTATAATATCGAACCCAAAACAGCGAACGCTGAAAATAGTGAAGCTGCAGAACATCGTATTCTTTCCTAGGGAAAGAATTTGGTGGGCTGTTTCTGCCGCTTCGCTATTTTCTCCACTGGGGTGCGAAGGTTATGGACCGGGTTAAGGTAAGTGCGCAAATGGACCAGGTTAAGGTGAGTGTGGGAATGGGATAATTAGGGACCTTAGGGTTAGGGAGTGGGTAAGGTGAGTGTGTGATCGTTAGGGGCCTTAAGAGTTAGGGAGCAGGTAAGGTGAGTGTGCGATAGTGACCCTAGGGTTAGGGAGCGGGTAAGGTGAGTGTGCAATAGTTAGGGACCTTAGGGTTAGGGAGCGGGTAAGGTGAGTGTGCGATAGTTACGGACCTTAGGGTTAGGGAGTGGGTAAGGTGAGTGTGCGATTGTTACGGACCTTAGGGTTAGGGTTTGGGTTAAGGTAAGTGGATAGATAGTAGTGTATGTGCAGTTTAGTGTAGGGTTAGAAGTAGGATTTTAAGTGTATATGTGTGTGGATTACTTTTTTTGGTGTGCTTGTGTTGTGTGTGTGTTTCTCGCTGTTCTGAGCTTTGGATTATATTACATTTCAACACTCCAAGTTCAAGCTTATGGTGTTCGATATTTTTGGATTTTGATTATGTGAAATACACCACACACACACACACACACACACACACACACACACACACACACACACACACACACACACACACACACACACATCACTCTGTGCAAATGATGATGATAACTGTGCCATATCCTTGTTTTCTCTCTTTTGGATTCAGGGATGCATATGACTTTTGCCTGATGCTCAAGGTGTGTAGCTGACTTAGTGCTTAAAATATCTGTTTTTGTGATGCTGTTTTACAAATTGTACTGCTTTCCTACAGGATTTTATATGTGTACATCCCTGCGAAACTGTTAAACCATGAAAGCTGGACCAAGCCATAAATAAAAGTGTAAAAAAGTCCGAATAACTGGTAGACTTTTTAAACATTGTGGTCTTACAAACCTTGACAGTTGATGGAATAACAGGTTTTGCATTAGTATTTTATGTTTGTTCTGAGGGATATAAAGTCTGAAACTAAAATGTGTGTCATTATTTTCTAACTTCACTGTTTAATAATTTTCCATTACAAACATATGAGGCCAAAATGTGGACATTCATTGAAAATCTGTACATTTTAGTCATAAGACCTATTACTTCGTAGAGGATACATGTATTCTCATTAGTCACTGCTGTCACATCTTGATGTTATTGCTGTATAAATCACCCACCTTATACTTATTTACATTACCGAGTAACAGTATACAAGGATATGCCATTCATTTGTATACTTAGACATTTATTTTTCTGTTCCATGTTCAACACGTACTTTGCAAAATTCAGCAGTTGTATGAGTTTTAGTCCATGGCTGACTCTATCTGATGTTAGCAGTACACAGCCATTACATGGGTAAGTAAAGGTTGTGAGTGTTGGCTGGCATCAGTGTTACTGTATGTATGTGTGTAGGATGAAGGTTTTAGCCCTTAGGTTGTTAGCATGTGTGCTATGCATTGCCTGTTGGCCAGTTTGAAGCCGTATTGTGCATGTCTATGTCAGCCTACACCCACAATGGCTGCCGGTTCCCCCTCTGACTGCTCATCTGCATGTGGCTGTGGTAACCTTGCCAGTGGTGGTGAGGTGTGGCCCTTCCCCTTGATGTTCCTGCTGAAGCTGTTTTCTCAGAATAATGTTGTGGAGCATGGCACAGATGGTGAATATTTTGACATATGTACAGGAATTGTAATTCAGGTCTCCTCCAGATGTATCTAGGCATCGGGACCATGACTTCAGAAGCCCAAACACATGCTCTATGAAATTTGTTGCTTGAGCATGTGCTCATTATAGCATTCTTCAGTTGGTGTGTGTGCATTTTTTGATGGGCATCATTAGCCATGGTTCCAGTGCATAACCTACATCCCCCAATAAATGACACTGTGGGATATCCCACTTAGTAAATATCTTATACAGTTGAAAGTTGTGCCAGATATGTGAGTCATGGTAACTGCATGGGTTGCCAGTACACACATTCAGGCTAATTCCCTTAGCATTACATGGCATGTATAGCCACTTACTGAATACAAAATGGTGCGCTATTATGTATGCATCACGCCACAACATCCACATAGTTTTAGCAGCCCATGTAGGCTTTATTGAAGCTGCACCATATTCCTTTAAAATATATACTCCAGTGAATTAAAATGTTTAAAGGAATCACGTTATATATTCACAGCATTTTAAAGTTACAAAGCCTGGATTTATAAAAATGTGTAAAAAACATAAACAAACAATGACATATGTTCACTTTTGTCTGAGATGCACAGATGTGTTGAGACCAATGCACTACAGAAGCACAATGAATCAATGGGTAAAGAACATACATTTGCATTTAGAGTCATTCAAAAAATATTTCCAAATAAATGTGGAGGTGATTTAACAACTATTACAGAATTAGCATAATATAAATGGATAAACTATTTTAGAGCTGATTGTTTGACCAGGACTTAAAGTTATGAACAGTCTTAAACCAGTTTTGAAATTAAAACAGTATGCATTTTGATTATTTTAATATTTTTTACACTTATTACAAATCCAGGCTTTGTAACTTTAAAATTAGCTGTGACTTCTTCTTCTTTTCCCAGTTAGGGGTTGCCACAGCGGATCACCTTGTCCGCACATTGATTGGCAGTGGAGTTTTACAGTGTCGAGTTGCCAGCCCGGTGCCCAACCTTCCACAGAAGGCACACTCACACGCACACCTAGGGCCAATTTAGAGTGTCCAATCCACCTGCAGCATGTCTTTGGGATGTGGGAGGAAACCGGAGCACCCGGAGGAAACCCACGCGACCACAGGAAGGACATGCAGACTCCACACAGAAGGCACCCCAGCCGGGGATCGAACTGGAGAACCTCTTGCTGTGAGGTGGCAATGCTAACCACTGCACCACCGTGGCCGCCCTAAAATTAGCTGTGACTATATCATGTTATTCCTTTATACATTTTAATTGGCTAGCATATATACTCTAAAGGACTATGTAGGGTTTAGTGTTATAAATGCATTGATAAAGAGTATTTTTATTTGAAATCTTTGCTTAATAGATTGTTCATCATGATGGCTAGAATTCTCCTTTTTAAGTTTATACATTTAAAAGAATAATGAGATGATGCAGCTATAAAGAAAACTTCATTTGGGATAGACAGTCATGCCTACTGCAAATATTTATCTGACATTGTGTTATGGCAGCCTAAGAAGTGTGCCACTGATCTGAAATCAAACACTTGTCTGAAATGAAATCTTTCATGGAGAATATCATGAATATTAAAGTCTAAAACCAGTATGAGTTAAAGTAGACCATGTACAGCAAGATCGTTTTCTTCTATGTAGTACTTTGGAGCTTTTCTCACCTGGCCTCCACTGAAAATGGGATCCTACCCAGTTGGACGTTCCTGGTAATCAAATATCATTAATAATAGCAATAATAATAATAATAATAATAATAATAATAATAATAATAATAATAAATAGATAGATGATGTTCTTTGTTAAATAAGCATTGCCACCCTACTCTGCTGTCATACTAATAGTAGCCTAAAGTCATATCAAATGTCCTGATCAGAAGCCATTAAATCTCTTATACAGCATCTTAAGTCATTACATGTAACCATTCTTCAGCAACATCCATGAAGTAATAAATGAAATTACACTGATAATTGCTGTAACAAACATACTGTATAAGGCAAGGACCAAAGAAAGGACTGGAATGGACCATTGTTAACACTTTCATTGCAAACGTAACTTTCTTGTACTGTTTGCAGTCAGCAGCTTAGCACATCAAGAGCACATCAATCATAAGCTGAAAGGGTAATCCTTTGAAGCGTTGGACCTGCTTCAGCAAGTCCCGGATTACGAAGGCTGAGTGGCCAAATAAATGGACTTGCATATACAAAGTCCAAGATGTCTCTTTCTCAGAATAGTGTATTTTCTCTGAGGAATTGTGATTTCAGAGTTAGTATATATAACAAGTTTAAAGGAGAAGAGTGATGCTTGATATTTGTTCTCCTGCATTTTTTATCCTTTTTTCATGTGTCAGCCCTTAACTTCATAACATTTCCATATGGAGCCAAAGAAAGACATTATAAAACATATACCTCATACCAATGGACCAACAGTCTGCTGTTAGCAACACAGCTTTCTGTCTTCAGCTATGATTTTGTTCAGTACATAAGCACAGCATTGATAGCAATTACTGTGGCACTGCTGTGAGAAATTGTATCAGCTGCCATCCAGCATATTTTATGTAAGATTTACTCTATACTAATGCATTTACTGGATATGGGAGCAGCAGTCCAACTGAGGTGAAAATATTACCCCCCAGGACTGCTAGTCATGCTAGAAGCACTCTAAAATGCATAGACTAATTGGCATATCTACTTTTGCTTTGCAATATATCTTATTTTTTTAAGTTATTTGCAACTGGGAAGATGCACTGGTACAGGTCCCTTTTCATCCACTATGTAGGCTTCAGGCACAATAAGATTCACAACAGAAATTTGGCAAAGTATATTACTTGAACACTGATCTGTAAAGTCTAGCATGTTATCTACTTACATGTTGTAAGGTGTTAAAACTAAATATATGAAAATAGTGTAAATTAAGGTGGGAATTTGGAATATATTTTATGTATTCAATGCAAGCTTGTGTGCGTGTGTGTGTGTGTGTGTGTGTGTGTGTGTGTGTGTGTGTGTGTGTGTGTGTGTGTGTGTGTGAGTGTGTGTGTCTGTGTGTAAACACTTTATAATCCTGAAATTCTGAAACATCAAATTTCAGAATCTCGGGATTATAAAGCCGAAAGCTCAATACTCTGAAACCCCAGAAGCGCGAATTTCAAAATCCCGAAGTACGGAGATGTTGAATTAGCGTTTCTGGTGTTGCGCTGTGTGAATGGATAGCTGGAAGTTCAAGTAAGTATTTATGTTTAAGGGTTTTGGTTAGGGGCTTTAGTGTGTGTCAGTGTGTTTTGTTACTGTGATGTGTGTGTGTGAGGGGAATGTAGCTTGTATGCTGGTGATTTTGTGTGTTTGTCTGTGTACTGTGACCTTGGAGTTAGTATATTTAAGTGGGGGTGCAGCCCCCACATGAGGGGTGCAGGGGGGCTTGCCCCCCTGCTTGTATGCAGTGTTGGTTTCTGTGTTTGTGTGTGCAGGGAAGGTGTGTGTATGTGTATGTGTGTGGTGTATGGCTAGTGTAGGAGTTGCGATTTTGAAATTTCTGCTTCTGGGGTTTCTGGATTTTAAGGTTTCAACTTTATGTTCTCGAGATTCTGAAATTCGATATTTCAGGATTTCAGGATTATAAAGTGAACCCATGTGTGTGTGTGTGTGTGTGTGTGTGTGTGTGTGTGTGTGTGTGTGTGTGTGTGTGTGTGTATATATATATATATATATATATATATGTATGTAAAATTTGTTTTTGATTTTTATATACATATATATATATATATATATATATATATATATATATATAATTCTTAGTTTAAATAGTTTGAGTTTATCCAAGTTAGAGAGTAGTGCTAATTTAATCACAGTAGTGGCCATTTCTAAGGAACTCATTTAGGTTTTTATGGAAGTAGTATGTGTCAATACAGCTATTGATAACCTTTTTGATTACTGATGCAGGAGTATTAAGATATTTAGAGTTATGCTAGCATTCGGGCAGATCAGCTTTCACAATTCTATTAGTGAAAGTGCAGTTGCATTTTTACGGCCAGATGTTGCATGCTCACTGTTCTATTATCAGTGGTTTTCTTCATCTTATTTTTTTTTTTCTTTCATAAAATGCTAGCTTAGTTAGTTAGTTTGTCATTTACGTACTACTGCAGCTAAACCATATTTTCCAAAGGGCAATGATAATGTAGTTAATAGTATCAGTGGGCCAAATAACATTTGTATGCCATTGTAATGTAGCAGTAACAAAATGAATTTACAGGGCCAGTCAAGAAGTATTGGCCTATACTCACAAGTAGTAATGAAAAAAGGAGCATTGTTGGTGACCATCCAGGGTTTTCATTTAAAAATAAAAAAATCTCTGAAAAATGTTATGCTAAAAATCTCTGAAAAATATGTTATGCTATCAGGATGCTAAGAAGGTTGAACCGTTTAGTACATCATTTACTACAACACCATGTAACAGCTGTAGAAGTTATATCTCAATTGAGTCATCGGGTACTGTTTTGTATCCAAACACTGGGGAGAAATTTACTTTTAAGGTTAAAGCGGATTGTAATTCCATTAATTTAGTATATTTAGCAGTATGCCAGCTTTTTTACTGTTTTTATGTGGGCAAAACTAATCAGCGTTTCAGGGACCATATTAGAGAGCATGTCTATGGCATTTCGAGAGGTTCCATTAATAATGGTTTAGCTAAACATATTTCTCAATGTGGCATAACACAAAGGTTTAAATTTATGGTTATGTAAACATTTTTCTAAAACAGAGGGGATGATATAGAGAACCTGACTGAGGCTCATGAAGCCAGATGGATGTTGAGGCTAAAGACCGATACAGGCTGAGGTTTAATTGAAAAAATATTTTTAAAGCCTTTTTGAAATCCAGATCTTTGTATAGATGAACAATGTATATATATATATATATATATATATATATATATCTATATATATTAATATATATATATATGTATTGCTCTCATATATATTGTTTTTTCATATGTATGTAAATATATATGTATATATATATATATATATATATATATATATATATATATATATATATATATATATATACTGTATATCAGATTTATACCAGAATCTTATCTGTTTTTATTATTATTTTTTGTATTTTTGTATAACATTTTTTCATATGTTTATACGTTATTATAATGTATATACAGATAGAGAGATCTATTTGTTTATGTATTTAACATGGTTTAGGATTTTAGTTTTTTAACATATATAGAATGAGCATTGTTATGTGATTGGTTGAATTTGATTGCACCCTCTATTTAAACTTTAATCAGCTGTTTGTTGGCTATGTCTGAAGAAGCAGTAGTTATACTTGGAAAGCACTCACATTAAAGAACTTTTTTTAATTATTTATGTTTCGTACTAGTTTCTACAGTTTTTGGCCTCTACATCGCATTGACTCAGCTATATATATTTTATGTATTTTGCAGATTTATGGACTGAGTTATTAGTCATCTGTGCTACTATTTCCATATTTTAGCTTTTTTTTTTTCTTAAAGAAAACATGGTTCCAAAAATCATAAAATAAGTGCAGAAACAACAACAAAACATTAATAATACTGGGCTACATCACATATCTTCTGATAAGTTCTTGTAATCTAAATAAACCTTTAAAAGTCAGAAGAGTTTTCCATTGCACATGGCATAAGTATATTTGTTACAATAGCGGTTAATCTTCTTTCTCACATATTTGCATATTCATTCACTTTACCAACAGTAGGATATGAAATATAAATATATATATATATATATATATATATATATATATATATATATATATATATATATATACATACATATATATATATATATATATATATATATATATATAATGTATATATATATATATATATATATATATATATATATATATATATATATATATATATATATATATAGATATGTATGTACACATATATATACACACAGACACACATACACACACACACACACACACACACACACACATATATATATATATATATATATATATATATATATATACACACACATGTGTGTGTGTGTGTGTGTGTGTGTGTGTGTGTGTGTGTGTGTGTGTGTGTGTGTGTGTACACCTTGGGCCAGATTTAAAAAGAAAGTTGTAGACGGTGCAGAATGCCAAATGAAGAAATCACCACATCATCGCTAGGCATGATTCCATAATGGACACTAAAACAAGATCAAGTAATTTTGTATTCAAGGGGGAAAAGTGTGCCTGATTCTAGGAATACTGGACATTTCAGCTGCATATGGGAGATGTAGCAGGAGTGTCCCAGAGAGCTGCCAGTCACAGTGTCACATACTTCCTGACTGTAATGTCTGCCAAGGCAGATGAATACATCCACATCCCATCAACGGCCATGGACAGCAAAACTATCATGCAGCAGTTCTTTGCCATTGGCAACTTCTTCCATGTCCCTGGTGCAATTTATTGCACCCACGTCTGAATCAAAACTCCCGTGGTACCCTATGTCGAATAGTGCAAGAATAGAAAGTAGTGGCCATTGCTCATTTCTCAGGTGGTGTACAATATAAATAAATAATGTAGTATATTAAATAAATTATAAATAAAGTAAATACAAATATGTGTACAATATTTACAAATGCCTGGTATTATGTATTAAATTAGAGCTCCCAAATTTTCTTAATTTTCCTTAATACTTCAGACATTAAAAACATTGTTCCTCAGATGAAAATCAATAAGTGAAATCACTTTAATCCAAAGTGGAGGAAATCTATCCCTCCATCATTACACATAACTTCTAGCTATTATATACTGCTGTTGTGCTTGTCACTGTATAAAGCTTTTCGGAAACCATCATATCCCATCCTGATTATGTCATGTTATGATGCAACCAATTAACCATTTTGCATTACTCATCTCACTTGAATATATCTTTGAACTGTATCATTGATTGCTAATATGTATTTATCACACATTTTACTCATGATATGTTACTTTGAAACATTAGGTGCATATGATATTGATTTATAGTGTCACTTTTAATGTTATATTGCCAACTCTACATAAATGTGTGTGACTCACATTGAATAAAGACTAAGGGGTGTGTTGCTCTTAGTGTAAGTAACTTATGTTGGTGTAAGGCCTGTCTTTATTGATTTTATATTTGTTGACAGGGAAATTCTGACTAGGCTCCACAGAGCAGAGGCTTGGGGAGAAATGCTCCAGATGCATGTCTTTAGAATGTGGGAGGAAACCCACCCAAGCGCAGGGAGAACATGCAAACTCCACACAGAAGGCACTTCAGCCGAGAATCGAACCGGAGAACATCTTGCTGTGAGGTGACAACTTTAACCCCTGCACCACTGTGTCGCCCTATAAAAAAGGTGTCTGTTATGGGTCACATTCCAAAAGATCTGCTGTTTGCGTAACAAGTCTTTTGGAATTTGGCCCTATGTCAGTGCTGTATCACTTCATATAATATAATGCACAGCATATTTCTCTTACAAAATTGCTGGTATATATATATATATATATATGCCTGTCTGCTGTTCACATGTGAGCTTTGCATGCATACAGAATGCTGATAAACCATGAACGGTACAAATAACAACCAAAGTGTGTAATGTACCTTGTAACTTAATGAAAATGCATGATGGGCTTGCTTACTCATTTATGGCCTTCTAGTTCTATTATCAAGATATACATTTTAAGAAATTTAGATTGTTGCATGATCATTATATTATACTTGTTATTATTATTATTATTACCCCTTTTTATCTTTTGTTATGAAACATACAAATAAACCTTATGGGTCAGATCTGGTAAACGTTACTGTGGCACTACAAATGTACTAGACTGTAATGTAACTTGGGAAAACATTGCACATGTCCTGTTTAATACATTTTGATGTTGTTTCATGTATATCATATGACCTACAGTTATGCTGGTGCACATCTGACATGACAATAATTAGATGTTGCAGATGTCTGTCTGTAAGAATGATTGTGTTATATGAAGTATTTAATAGATGTGGAGATACAGGAAGTGTTGCTATGTGTATTACAGTTAAAAAGGTATCACTATTATGTGAATGACTTCCTTTCTTGGCCCTTCATAATACTTCAGTGATATTTATTATGCATAGGTTCATAGGTAGGTGCTAGGCTATTGGCCTTAGGGCCTATATAAGCCTACTCAAAAAGGTACCCTGGCTTTCGCCATGCAAGAAAATTATTTTCCTGTGCCCCTGTCAGGCAGAGCCACAGAAGTGATTAGAGGGGTGAATTTCCTATTTCCCATCCAATCATCAAGATTTTTCTTGAAGAGTGCTAATGAGGAGCTCTGTTTGACATAGATAGGTAGACTGTTCCAGAGTATGAGAAGTCTCTGGGACAGGAATCTGTCCCTCCAGCATGTTCTGTTTATTGTGGTGACAAGGTTTAGGTCCCTAGAGTGTGTAGCTTGGAGGGATTGGGATTTCTTTAAGTGGAGCATGTCCAACAGTTCTGGGTTTGACATAGCTTTGTATGTTAGGCAGAGATCACCTCTGAGTAGGCGATATGCGACGGAGTAAAGCTGGTGTTTTTTGAGATGGTCTGTGTAGGGCATCTGTTTGAGTAATCCTCTTTGTGAGGTATTTCTGTGGCCTTTCCAGTTGTTGCAGATGTCTTGTGAGGTACATACCAAAAGGGGCGTTGTACTCTATAATGGGTCTAATAAGTGATGAGTAGAGGGGAACAATGACCTCTTTTTTTCTGGATGAGAAACCTTTTGTGATGAGGTGTGCCATGTAGAAGGATTTCCTGACCACTGTGGTGATGTGATTATCAAAGGAGAGACTACTGTCCACCTGTGTCCCAAGGTTTCTTATTACACTTTCAGTGTTAAGTAGACTACCACCTATGTGGTAGTTCATGGGTACAGAGTTTTTACCAAAGGGGATGACAGTGCACTTTTTGGCATTGAGCTTGAGGCCATGGCTTTGACACCAGGCATCTGTCTCAGTGAGGCCCTTTTGTAAGATGTCCACATCATTAGGAGTTTCGATTATGGTTCCTAGTTTGCAGTCATCTGTGAACTTAGTTAGCCAAAGACCTTCTGTGTGAGCCTGTACTTCAGAGAAGTAGATACCAAACAGGAGAGGACCCAGGACTGAACCCTGTGGTACTCCACTTGTCATTGTTCTGAAGTCAGATTTGGAGTCTGCTACTTTCACAGTGTGGGTTCTGTCAGTAAGCCAGTTGGCAACCCATCTTGTGACATAGGGATTTATACCTAGTTTAGTGAGTTTATCTATGATTCCAGAGTGGGGGATGATGTCAAAAGCCTTGGCAAGATCTAGATAGGCTGTGTGAACCACCTTACCCTCATCTGTGGTTTTGGTGACTGCTTCAAAGAAGTCTATTAGGTTTAGGAGACATGATCTGCCTTTTACAAACCCGAACTGTGTGGGGTCCAGAGTTTTAAGATTGCTAATGTCTTTGTTTATGAGTTCCATTATGATACATTCCATGGTCTTGCAGACCAGGCTCATCAGGCTAATGGGGCGGTGAGTCTGATACTTTCAATTGTTCTTTTGTAATTTCATTCAACTTGGATGCAATGGACATTGTGTCCATTATAAAGAAAAATTGGAGCTTATTAACCACCGAGTCAATAGGAGCATTTGGACTATTATCACCCCCTAAGGTTACTTTCAGGAGGGGCCTTAACATCAAAAACATCCTAGAGTCCAAAGTTGCTGGTGCCTCCCCCAGATCTGGGATGTTCAAATGTAACATGTGCAGGTGCTGCAGATACATTAAAGCAAGTTCTGCTTTTTCCATCAGGGATAAGAAATATCTCATACAAGGAAGATTCAATTGTGCCAGTAATTGGGTGGTATATTTAGCTCAGTGTTCGGTCTGCCCAGGTTTCTACATTGGCAAGACTGATAGGAAACTACAGGAACAAGTATACAAGCACTTATATGCCATCAGGAAGGGGAAGGTCGACAATGCTCTGGCCAAACATATATTAGATAATCCAGGTCACAAATTTTCATTTACATTCATCGATCAGCTAAACCAAGAGTTTATGGGGGGACCCAATTCTTTAAGACTTGAATACAAGGAGTTGATGTGGCAACTTAAGTTGGAAGCTTACCATTTACCTGGACTTAACAGTATGCTTTCCATCAGTTGCTTTCTCAAATTGAGAAGCCTAGTGAGGTGAAGCCCCCTGGAGTGACTTAATGCCATCTGGGAACATATTTTTGGGTTTTACCATTTTTTATTTCATTTCTGTGTTCACTATTTATTGTTTATATTAATGTTTATATTAACACTTGTGGGAATTTTCTTTCCACTTTTATACTTATTTTTAAAATACATCATAATTTTTCTTGTGGCTATTGACACATTTGATCATTTGTATTTATATGTAATTATGGTGGCTTTAAAATTCAATATTTGGAGCATCATAGGTTTACCAGCATTGATGGCAGGTATGAGTAATAGATACCAAATTGTTGAACATTTTGGCTGCTTCTTAGTTAAAAATTTCAAACTGTAATTATGTGCTTTTTAAAGGGGAGCCGCTAGGGGGGCGCATTTGAGTGGAGTAGTGATGTATTTATAGCGAGACAAATGTGTGGTACAGTTTGTTTTTCTGAAGAGGTTGGTGCAGAGCGCCAACGAAAAGCTTGTTTTTAAGCTTAATAAAATTTCAATTTGTTTTTTTCATTTATTGGTGTTTTTGTTTACAACATAACCTGTGGATTATAAAGAACTTTGCACACATCTATCTGAATCCAGGAGTTTAAAGGCACTGGACCTGCAAGGGTGGTTTTTTCACCAGTTTGTTTTTTGTTTTTTGAATTTTTAGTAAGGATGGAAGAGTTAGAAGATCAAATTACTACTCAGTCCTATTAGCCCCTGTTATTACCCAAACACTCATACTACAGAATGTCAATAAACCTTGTTACTCTCAATAATAATGAAGACAGGGTATCAGCAGAAAATGGCTGCCAGAAACACAGGAGACAACAAACAAAACTACCAGGCCTGGACAACAACAGGCCTCTATCAAGATTATGCCACCTGAGCAGAACACAGAAACCTCACTTTAAATAAATAGAAAGAGCACTCACAAAGAGAAAATACAAGTCTCAGTATGAAAAAGCAGTTTACAATTTAGTAATTAAATAAAAATGCAATTATATTAATGCAATCTCTAGCTTGTTAAACTATACACATGCATATGACTAATGGCAAGTTTTTTAACAGAACTGTTATAGCAATAAAATGTACAGTGTCACATGGTGCACATTATGTCTGTTTATATACATAAGTAATGATTATGTATTGTAATGGGTGTATGCATTTATGCACATGCCTTATCAATAATAGTTCTTCATTTTGTACATGTTTGGCATATGACAGTGATGTATGTTACATAACATTTTTTAAGTTTATTATAGATTGGATGTATGCCTGACTTTAAATAAAATATTAAAATTGCATATGGTCAGACCACAGTGTAACATCATATACATAACAGTAAAAACGTGTAGAATGTCAGAATTTTTCATTACTTTTTTTGTAAGTTATCATCTATTTTTGTATGTGTAACGTTGTTCCTATGTTGAAATATAACAGAGTGTGGTTCCTGTACTGCTTCACTCATTGGAAAACTAGAATGATGACGTGTATGACCACTACCAGATGAGTCAGACTCCCATAATCAGGACAGGAACCATGATGGTGACAATGATGGTGATGATGATGATGATGACACACCAGAACCTGCACAGATCATTGTTCTTCACATCAGCATCAAAGATATTCCTCACCATGCCAGGCTAAAGACTTTTAGGACTAGATCTGGGATGTAGTGACTGACATGGTCTAGATACAGAATAGGGAACTGATGGGAAACATTTTTCAGGAAATGGCAAGGGCCATGCGTGACACCTTCCAGGTGATCAATAGGGTGATCTTTTGTGATGTTCAACCCTATCAGGGTGGTCCCTCAGGCATATAAGTATGCTACCATGGTGTTTTCAGTATTCCATTTTGCACAGCACAGGCACAGTTGTGCACACACCCCATATCGCTGTCATGCTTTTCTGACATAAATCATGATGAATGCTGCACATATCAGGTCATATGTGACGTGATCTTACTGCTGCAGTATAACACATATTACAAATGGCACCTGCATTATCATTATCATTTACATGATCTTCACATGTTGTCATTACTACAGACATTGATCCTTACCATTTGGGTTGCTATTTCTGCAGTCTGTATGTGTGCATACTCCTATGCATGCAGTGGAGCATAATATTGTTAAGTTAGATACACTTTGGCCCTGTATGTGACATATATGACTGTCACAATTAGCGCAATGCAAGCAGGACACAAATGTTCTACTCCTGTTAGTCATGTATATACTTGGAATGGATGACAGCAACTCACATACTACAATATTCCCATTCTTTCACATAACATGGTTACATCAGTCAAGCATGTTTATATGTACATCTTAACCTTGTGCATATGTTGCACACACTCATTTGTGTGTTGATTTTTATTGGCATTTGTCTGTTCAAAAACATGATGTGTCCTTAATTAAGTACCTTATGTAACATTGTTCAGCCTGGCTAACCCACTCGCACAATAAAATGACCACGCTTGTGAAGGTACTGGCAATTATTGTGCCATGTAATACACAGTTTAACACTACTGTTGTTTTGAGTACTGTGACAAGGACATTTGCACACGTATCTTTAACATACGGTGTTGACATTCAATGGTCGCTTATTGAGTATGCATAGGTGGTGCTAAGTGTACTATCACTCATGACTCCCTTTTTTGACATATCTTGATTATGGCACTAAATGTAGCTTATACTAAGGCATACATACACAGGTTAGCATATAGGTTCATGTGTGTACATTTGTAGTACATATGCACTGATTTACATAGATGTACATTTGTATCATCCTAATATGACTGACACACAATCTCCAAGGTATGTGCACTTTTCTAATTGTATTGTGCAGTACTGTCCTTTAATCAGTTTTACACATGTACTGTGATATTTACATCAATGATGGTGAGTGTGTCACCTGTTGTATTATGTTTACATTGCAGTATATATGTGCATGTGATATTTAAACCTACTTTTGTTGCGTAACTTGTGTAACTATGCCATTTGTTGTTTTACTGTTGCACATTACTGCGTTGTTTGTGTAATTTGTACACATACATATTTATAGCCATTCCCAATGCACTATGCACATGTCAGACATTGGAAATTTGCTTCATGTACCTTGCAAGGACTTGCATTCCATCATGTGTTCTGGACATGTGTATATATAATATAGCTCCTTAGCTATGGTTGCCCTGCATTATTCTGTGCCTGCTTTCTCTTGCTAGCATTTTTCTTACTGTTGTGGGCCTAAGTTGTCCATCTCCTTTCTCCCTTGTAGCTTGGGCCTATATGTTTCACATATTCATGGCATATGTATATGTGTATGTCCAGATCTATGTCAGATGATTGAGTTTTCAGAAACTCAGAGTTCATATTGACCAGACCATATGACTGAGTTTCCAAAAACTTGTGCATCAAAAAAGAAAAATAAATACAAAAATCTACTTTTTTTACATTTGCCCCTGCACCCCCACAACCCCTGCAAATTATATATATAGTAACTAGTGAAAAACTTCTCTAAAGCAAATTTCACACTCCTCAAAACTGAGGTGGAATCCTTCAAAGCCCCCGGGCCTGTGGAAAATATGGCCCAGACCACAGAATCCTTTATAAATGCATTCTATGAACACCTTCAGGAATGCATGGATCATGCAATCCCAAATAAAACCAAGACCCAATCCTCCAAAGGCAGACGTCCTGTCTGGTGGACCCCAGCCATAAACAAACTATACAATAGAAGGAGGAAGCTACTAAATGATAGAGCAAAATCCCAAAAAGGGAAGGCATCACTGATCAGTATTAGCAAAAAACTACGGGCACTCATAAAATTGTCTAAGGCCAGCTTCGAGAGAAAAAGTGCACAGGACACTAAGGATAATCACAAGGCTTTCTTTAGTTATGTTAGGAACCTGGGTGGTAATTCCCAGATATGCTCAGAATTAGTCCAAAATGACAAAAATACACTGAACCCACAGACATTGCCAACATCCTAGCTGACAGGATCAGTGCAAACTTTTCCCCCCCCTCCCCACCAAAAGGGCAAATATCTATCCCAGCAGAGTGCTGCCCCCCTGACATCTCAGATGCTCAGGTAAGAGCCGCCCTCTCCAAAGCAAAAAACACAGCATCAATGGGACCAGATGGTGTCCCAGGCTGCATCCTACATGAACTCCAAGAAGAGCTAAACCCAAACATAAAACTACTGTTCAATCTCAGCCTTACTACAGGATATGTGCCCAAAGAGTGGCATACAGCAACAGTGGTCCCTCTCCATAAAGGTGGTGCCTCAACGGATCCTGGAAACTATCGCCCCATAAGCCTGACTAGCTTGGTCTGCAAAGCTATGGAAAGGATCATCATGGACCTCATAAATAAAGATATTGGGGACCTACAGACACTGGATCCTACCCAGTTTGGCTTTGTTAAGGGCAGATCCTGCCTCTTAAACCTGGTTGATTTCTTTGAAACAGTCACCAAGGCCATTGACGAGGGGAAGGTGGTCCACACAGCCTACCTGGACCTCGCAAAAGCCTTCGGTACAACACCCCACTCGGGCATTATAGATAAGCTCACCAGCTTAAATATAAACCCCTATGTCACTAGATGGATTGCAAACTGGCTCAAGGACAGAACCCACATGGTTAGAATTGCTGGAGCCATGTCAAACTCCAAACCAGTTACAAGTGGTGTCCCACAAGGCTCAGACCTGGGACCGCTCTTGTTCGGTATATATTTCTCGGAGGTACAGGCCAACACAGAAGGACTGTGGCTGACCAAGTTCACAGATGACTGCAAACTGGGCGCCATAATCGACTCTCCAGCCAACACAAGCATCCTCCAAAAGGGCCTCATAGAAACAGACAACTGGTGCCAAAGCCATGGCTTCAAGCTAAATGCCAAAAAGTGTATAGTCATCCCCTTTGGCAAAAACAAAGTGCCCACAAATTACTACATAGGTGGTAATCCATTAAGTACAGAAGAAGTAATTAGGGACCTGGGGACCCAAGTTGATAGCAATCTCTCATTTGACAACCACGTAGCCAAAGTGGTTAGAAAAACATGTTATATAGCCCACCTAATCATGAAGGGATTCACATCTAGATCAGGAGAGGTCATCGTGCCTCTTTACTCATCCCTCATCAGGCCCATAATTTGTACAATGCCCCTTTTGGGATGTACCTTACCAGACACCTGCAGCAACTGGAAAGACCCCAAAAGTACCTCACCAAGAGGATCAAAGGGCTCAAACAGATGCCATATGTTGCCCGGTTAAAGAAACTCCAGCTCTACTCAGTGGCATACCGCCTGTTCAGAGGCGATCTGTGCCTGATGTATAAAGCCATGTCCAACCCAGAATTAATGGACATGCTGCACCTCAGAAAATCCAAATCCCATCAAGCTACGCGCTCGATAGACTTGAACCTCAGCACTGAAATAAATAGGACATGCTGGAGGGACAGATTCATAACCCAGAGGCTCCCTTCACTCTGGAATAAAATCCCAGTCCAGGTTAGGCAGAGTCCCTCATTGACTCTCTTCAAGAGGAATCTTGATGAGTGGATGGGAGATCGTAGGTTTACCCCGGGTATCACTTCTGTGTCACTGTTAGACAGAGGCACAGTATATTAACCTCGAAAAAGGGCATAGCAAAATAAATTTAAAATGGGTGGCAAAAGCCAAACACATTCTGGCTAGGCTTATAAATGCCCTAGGGCAGATAGCCTAGTATGAACCTATGAACCTATGAACCTATGAACTCTGAGATCACACTACAGTGAAGAAAAAGGTAAATGTCCTAATCCTCACTATACTGTGATCTCTATTCAAAAGCTTCAAGTTTTCAAAAACGTGAACATGTGGTCTCAACCATATGAATTTCAAGTTTCTGAAAACTTGATCAACTGATAGGGGCCCATAGGTTCACCTTGTTTAATGTTCACATATTCATGGCATATATATGTTTACCTTCTTTAATGTATAATTATCATGATGTATGTGCATTGGTACAATATGGCCTTGTTCTACCATATTGGACATCATACACATTCAAAGCATATGCACATAAGGTGGTAGCAATTGAGTAGACTTTATTAGTTTATGCATTATTTGTATGTTGTACATTGCCCAGACATTAGAATGTTTCCTCAAGAAAAAAGGCTCACATAGTGCCGGACTATCCGAGAATCCGAAATCAACATCCATTCAAGCGACAACAGTAAACACCAAATACATACAGTATGTCCCAAGTGGCGAAACTGATAATAATAAATCAAAAATAAAAAAAAAAAAACAGTGCTGAAACTCAGTAAAATAATAGCAGAAACTTTATTATACATTTAAAAAATGGTTAAACACTTTCGTCCTTAGATCATGGACTTCTTCAAAACCATTGACAGGAATTGCATCACTCCTTAAATATGTTTCCAACAACCAATTTCCTACTAAAATGGTTAGTTATCCAATTAATATTATAATTTTTTTGAAAATAAAAACAACAAATACCAATGTAAACAAAGTACATATAATGTACATGGAATAACTTACGCATTGTTAGTCAAGCTCTGTTATATGCAACAAAATCAAGTTCTTAAAACATCCATAAAACTAAGTAAATTAATAAATGAATAAAATGATCTCCTAGATAAAAAATTCTGAATCCCAAATGTAAAAATGAATGTAGGTTAAACATAAGCCTCTGAAGGCATGAAATCACAGATGAGCAGCTTTGAATTTTAACACTGCCATAAATAGATAAGACCTTTGTCATTGGTTGCATTTATTCTAAGTTGCCAGTACGATTCATGCATTTCCAGTCTAGTCTCACAACAACCCCGTCTAACATCTAAGAGTACTATTTCAATGATACCGAATAAAAATTTTGAAAACCTAATACAGTGTTGGGCATGCCTACAGAGCATGTTATAGGAACCCCCTTGGTTTATGGCATAAACATGCTCATAAATCCTTTTCTGGAAACTACGCTCCATTTTACCTATACATAGCTGTTTCAGACTTTATATGTATCATCATGTACTTCATATTTTATGTCATCGGTGTGGGTATGTGTGCTGACCCTTCTTCCTTTAATTTCTCTAAATCGTTTGGGTTTCTAATGCCATGATGGGAATGAACCTCATTCCTAAGTCAGTGTATAATTAAAGTTCATTAAATTAGTGTTGTTTCTGTTACTGATGTTATCCAAATGTGCTCTTCACAGCACCTATAATGTGCCCATACTTGATTCATTCTGCAATTCATATGGAGTTACATGTATTGGTAGCATATCTAAATACAACTGTAGATTATTTATTTATTAGACCCATTACTCCTATTACTATTGGAACTGTCTGGGTATCTTTCTTCCACATTTCTGCCTGCAAATCTTGATATCTCATGACTTTATGTCTCTTTGTGTATGAGACACTGTAATCACTAGGTGTAGCAATTTCAATGATAAATGCTGGTTTTGCCTGTTTTCATGGACTTCATTTTATTTGGCTTATGTAACATCACTGCACGTCACACATCTATGTTGCATACATGAACATGATCTGTATTCCCTCTAGCATGGCATGTCCTCTTTGGGAGGGTGGGAGGGAGGCCTAATGGTTAAGGTGTTTGCCTTTCAAACACAAGGTGCAGGGTTTGAGTCTCACAAGGGATAATTGGCTAGGCTTAAAATGGCTCGCAAGGGCAGTTAGCTTAGTACTAATCTATGAACCTATGAACCTATGACATATGGATCCCATTTCTCCTGTGTTGGTCTTATGTATACTTATTTATTTATTACACCGGCACATTACCCTTTTGCTACAGTACTGGTGTTTGAAACTGTGCTTAGTTGTTTGCTATCACATACAGGGTTGGAGATGGTTGCCTCCTCCTACATTTCATTGCCTGGATTTCATCATCCTTGATGTTGCTTGGCCTACACTTGCATTGCTGACAGCCTAGTGGATGATGTTGTTTGATGTCCATTGTATACTGCAGTGACAGCACTCCCCATTTAGTGTTCTCTGACACACACCTACCATCAGTTATACTCCTTTCAGTATGACAGTCACACAGTTTGCAACATCTCAGCTATGCTTTGTGCACTGGTACATATGCAGTTTTGAGGTAAACTACGCTTTTTTTCACAATCATAAAACTGCTGCCAATCTGCTTTTCTTTTCATTCATTTTATGGAAATTCTACAATACAGAAACCTGGGTAAATGAATTTCCTTGTAAAGGATTTCAACAAGGGAGAAAAAATGGTTCAGCTGGAGATGTAAAATAATGTTGTAATTTAAATTAACACAGAACATATAGTAAAAAGTTCCAGTAATCACTCAGGTGAAGTAGTCTTAATGATCAACAATTTAAAGAATATTGATGAATAAGATTTAGATTGAAAAATCAATATGCAATATCCCAGTGAAGAAAAATGTAACAAATTAGGTCTTTTTTTTTGTTTTCCAAGGAAAGCGTCTCCTTTAACTTAATAGATAAAAAGTTTCATAATTGTTTAATTTCTAGCCCAACTGTCTCTTCAGTATCAATATTTTTATATCTCTACAGATAATAAATTATCATTACCTAAAACAGTAAGGAACTCCTTTGTCTCTTTGTTGCCTCCCCTTTATTTTCATCTGTCCCACTAATGCATCCTAAACTACAGTTCATTAGCAAATAATAAAAATACAATATTTAATGAGAGCATTTTTTTATAAATTGGACATGGTATTCACAATCATAGTGTGCAGAAGTGCAAATGCCTTCTGCACACTTTCTTTGCTATGTCATTATGGACAACCATGCAGTGAAAGAACCATACTGCAGTGCTTCAGAGTCAACGCCCTTTGCTTGCGACCAGAAGTAGCAATGTGCTGTCTGACAGCACTACACAATGCTACTATGCAAGGCAGCTGATCAATGAATGACTCGCCTTACCAAGAAGCTACAGTAACTACTTTACATGATAAGCTATACACTGACACTTTGTCTTACAAAGAACTATTGAATGCCACTGGCAGGAATGACTTTGATACACAAAAGAGTCACATTCCCTCTATAAGCAGGTGGTACTGATGTCATTACCTTATTAGCATAATGATAATGAGGCATTCTGATGTTGTGCGGACTCCTACTTGTGAATTGTGACATCATGATGGGTGTGGGCCATCCAATGGTATCCAAGTAAGTGTAAACTTCTTATTCCCTAAAACATTATGCTTTGAGAGATTTTCAAATGTGAGGACTGCAACATAGTCTATTATGATGAATATAGTTTAATTGTATCAGGAACTTAACCATAAATGTAGGTGCCCAGTTAGAATGAGTGCTGCAGCCTAAGTACTCTCTCTCCTTCCCCCTTCTTTATCATCACCTATTTATGTTTATGGGTTGGGGTGACAGGGACTAAAGGTGGAGGTGTCTGTATTTACATCAAAGATAAATATATTTCAAGGCTGGTTAAACAGGACAATGCACTTGAGCTACTCCATGTTCAAATCACCATAGGCAAAACCCAGTACCACTTCGCTGCAAGCTATAGGTCCTCCTCTATGACTCAGGAAACCCATATCATGTATTTAAACTTATTAGAAACACTAACCATCCAATCCAATACCATATTCATGGGTGACTTTAATTGCTCCACTATTAACTGGGAATCCTATACAAGGCCAAACATACATGCACAGGGATTCCTGAAATTTGTAAACACAAACTCCCTGGACCAGATAGTCAATACACCAACCAGGGGTGCAACCATACTGGATATGGTCCTCACTAATATGGGAGAGTGTTGCACACCCCCTGCTGTAACATCTTCCCTGGTAAGGTCAGACCACAAAATGGTCTCCTCTGAAGTAAAAATAAAACCTGGATCCCCAGCTAAACCTGGAATATTCAGAAACTATTCTAAGGCTAACCTCCTGCAATTAAGTGAGAATCTTGCAAAATTTCAAGCCCCCATAAACCCTGAGAAGACTGCTGCCTATGCAGAACTGTTCACAGACACTGTACAAGCATGTTAATAGCTGCATAGAGGCAGCTGTACTCACCAAGCAGAAGTGCAGAACTAACTGAAAAAACAAGCCACCCTGGTAGAATCACAAAATCAGTAGGCTGTATAACAGGAGGAAGAAAATCATGGAAAAATTAGGAGGTGCAGCACCCAACAGGATAAAAGCTCTCTCATCAAACTACACAAATAACCCAGAGAACAAATAAGGTCTACTAAAGCCAATTTTGAGGTAAGTTTGGCCTCCCAGGTCAAGGTCAACCACAAAGCATTCTTTAGCTATGTCCGCAACCTCACAAAGAATAGACGATCGTGTGCAGAGCTCATTGTAAATGAAGCCACTTATACTGAGCAAGATGCCATAGTAAACATTCTGGCTGATAAATTTGGCTCCAACTTTAGCCCTCTCTCCCCCTCAACCTTCCCTCAGGAAATATCATCAAATATAACTCCCCCTACTGTCACTTGGGAAGAGGTCCTTAATGTTCTCTCTAAGACCAAGAACACTGCATCAATGGCTCAGACAATATCTCTGGAGGCCTTCTAAATAGCATGAAACATGACCTATCAGGGCCTCTGGAATTATTATTTAACTGTAGCCTCCAAACAGGTTTCATGCCTCATGAATGGAGAAAGGTAACAGTCATCCCTCTACACAAAGGTGGGCCATCTACAGAACATGGAAACTACAGCCCCATAAGTCTCACTAGTCTTATATGTAAAGCCATGGAAAGAAGTATCATGGAGATGATTGGTAGAGATAAGAGATATAGTAAACCTCCAGACACTGGGTCCAACTCAGTTTGGTTTTATCAAGAGTAGATCATGACTACTCAACCTGGTGGACTTCTCTGAGAAGGTCACCAAAGCAATGGATGAGGGCAAAATCATTCACATTGCCTACCCTGACCTGGCCAAGGTATTTGACACAATACCCCCACTCTGGCATTGCTGACAAACTCAAGAACTTAGGTACAAACCTGTATGTCACCCAGTGGATAGCCAATTGGCTCACAGACAGGACCCAGGAAGTTAGAATTGGGGAGTCCACCTCCACAAAGAGGCCAGTCACAAGTGGAGTCCCTCAGGGATCAGTCCTTCAACCGGTCCTTTTTGGCATTTATTTATCAGAAGTCAAGGCCAATGTCAGTGGACTCTGCCTGACTAAATTTGCAAATGACTGACAATTAGGAGCTGTCATTGAATCTCACACTGACACAAATATTCTCCTGGAGGGACTGACACAGACAAACAAGTGGTGTCAGAGCCATGGACTTAAATTAAATGTCAAGAAATGCATAATAGTATCCTTTGGGAAGTCATCCATTCCCAGTAACTATCATATTGACAGCACACCATACCTCTCAATCTCTTAGAACAAGAAATCTGGACATAGACATAAATAAAAGTGGGACAAAGGCCCAAAAATAGGGACAATTTTTAAATATTGCTCTTGCCAACATAGAAAGTTGATAGAATAACAGGCTTTGCATTGACATGCATTTTCTGAAGGGTAAAATGTCTGAAACTCAAATGTCTCTTATTAGTTTCCAACTTCAATCTTTAATGATTTTCCACTAATTTGCCAGAAAACCATCATTTTATGAAAAGTGGACCAAAAATATGAGGCAAAAATCTGGGCATTCTGCAAAAATCTGTACGGTTGAGAGGTATGCAGCACACCCCTTAGAGTTGACCCAGTAGTCAGGGACTTAGGGACACACATAGATCATAATCTAGCCTTTGGCCATCATGTGTCTACAGTCGTGAGGAATTCATTCTATGTTGTGCAACTTATAAACAATGGTATGGCATCTAAGTCCAAAGAAGTCATTGTTCCACTGTATTCGGCATTCATCATACCTATCACTGAGTACACTGCCCCCTTTGGTATGTATCTAACCGGGCATATCCAACAATTGGAATGTCCACAGAGGTTCCTCACTAAAAGAATACAGGACATCAGTAAAATATCCTGTTTTGACTGCCTCAAGGCCCTGTCCCTGTATTCTGTCTCCTACAGGCTTTTGAGGGGAGATCTATACCTAGCATATAGGGCATTGTCAGACCTCACTCTGATGGACCTCCTGCGTATCCACAAAGCAAACAGCACCAGAATTACCCGTTCTAAATACTTAAACCTTGCCTGTGATATAAGAGAACCTGCTAGAGAGGTATATGTATCCCAAGGACTAATGTGTCTATGGACCAGGCTGCCCATCCATGTGAAGCAGAGTTCATTCCTAACACATTTCAAGTGCAACTTGGAAAATTGAATGGGAAACCAGAAATTCATCCCTGGTTTGGCACCTATGTCTCTAATGGATACAGGTAACCTGCAAAGGATTCATCTCCCAGGTCCATGATTACACTTATCAAGGGTATCAGAACTTGTTAGAGATTTGGGATGCATGGCTAGGCTTAAAAAGGCTCTTGTGGTTGTTAGCCTTGTAAAGACCATTGAACCTATAAACCTAAGCATAGACTGGGTCATAATAAAGGTTACAGTGATTTGAGCTATGTAATTCTGTTACTCTGGAAATGAGCATGACTCATTTTTGAATAGGTTTTGTTTGGAACTTGAACTTGGTTCATGGGTTCATAGGTGTTTACTAGGCTAAAGAGCACAAGGGCCTTTTTAAGCCAAGCCATGCATCCCAAATCTCTGACAAGTTCTGATACCCTTGATAAGTGTAAGCATGGGCCTGGGGGATGAACCATGGTGTACAGCATCAGTTCCTTTAATATAGTGTAGAAAAATTCCAAAATTTCTAGGGTGAGAATCAAAACATGTGTGGCTAGTGCAGTGTGGTTTGGCTGCAGATGTTTGCAGTGAGATAACAATAGGTGCAACGATGTTAGATTGCAGTCTGAAGTACATTCAAACAGTTGGCTAGCAGGGGATGGAAAATAGTCTTGGATGAGAATTTTGCAAGAAAGAGAGGCTAATAGTAATTTGTCTCTATCTTCAACTGGAAGTCGTTTTAAAGGAATGTACAGTGCTGTTCTCTTTTGATACATTAGTGATAAAGCAGCAATGTGGATAACTGCAGTTTCAAAGAAAAAGTAGTTTTTTTTTAATACAGATGAGATTATAGGAAACCCATATTCCAACTCATTTTCATAAAGCTGATTTACCAGCTTGGGGTAAAGTGAGAGTTCCTCTTTGCCCAAAACAGAAATGTATTTGTTTTGGCTTTGGTGAGTTGTACATGATATTGCAAGTTTAGTCTTGCTGCTAGACAAGCCACATGATGAGGTTGCTGCAATACTTGGCTGTCTAAAAAAGTTATTGCAGGTTACTTTCCAGCCATGTGGTACTATGGATACTTTTGTCTAAGAACACAAAATTGTTACTTTTTAAAGATTAAAAACAAAAAAGCCAGTGCACACCGAAAACAGGAAGCTCCAAAAGAGTTAAATGTATTCATCCTGATCATACTGGATACCATCAGAAATACGATATATATGGCAGTAGTAAAAGCTGTGAAACCTATCCAAACTTTGAAGTTCTTGTTACTTAGAAAGTCTTTAAATGAAGGAAGGACTTAGTTTCTTCTTCCTGCTGTGTTGAGTGAAGTAGCAGTGTATAATCTGCCATATTGAAGGTGGTTTACTAATGGTTAACAAGACATTATTTTTGAGTGATTATGTAATTTGTATCTGAATTTTTACTAGATTTGTCTATCTATCTATCTATCTATCTATCTATCTATCTATCTATCTATCTATCTATCTATCTTTATATATAAAGAAATCAAGTACGTCTTGAGCATCAATGTTCCCAACTGAGCTTCCTTAAATTTAAGAAAATAGAACCACAAACTGTAGTCAATCTCATTTGAGACTTCAAAAAATACACAGTGATACTTTGATGAGGATGAGAACCAGCTCCATAAACGTCACCCCAGCAGCACAGTGAATATCTCGTGTATGGTAAATATGGATGGATAAATGAAATGGAAGAAGAACTTGCATCACTGGCCATGTTTTAATTAAAGTCAATGCATTATTCAGGCAGGCAAGAGCAGCATATACATTTATAAGCATTGCTGAAGTCCGAGCGCTTTGTTTCACCTCATAAACAAAAATCACGATGGGCTGGTCTTCGATTTTATCTGCTAGATTCTAATCAAATAAATAGTACCACTATCAAAGACTGAAGGAATGGGCCGAATGGCTGGTACTCAGAACCACACAACAGAAAACACCAGCGAGAACAACAACCTCCATTCCAGGCTTGGACGTTTCTCGCTGAAATTTATAAGAGAGTCAAAGAGGAAAACGCAATCAACAGAAGAAGGCAGCAAGGGTTTGTGAGTGACTAAGTGGTGTCTTGAAACTCAGTTTATTCATGTTGCATGCTACTGCGAGTGAGTGAAGGTACTTTTTGGGAATGATTAGACTACAGGCCTCAGATTTATCTCCATAATCCGTTGAAAATTGGTATTTTGTTTTATCAGCATTGAGTGGGACTGTAGTGAATTTTTTTAAGTTTGAAACTGTATCCAGTGGGTTCAGATTGTCATATTTAGCTCTCCAAATGTAAGCTGTTGGAACTGAATATTATTATTCTTTGGGGACTTGTGAGTTAAACTTTTTCAATTTTCCTCAAGATATTAGCAGTGTTTTATGCTGCTATTTGGGACTTGGTTCGAACTGAACAGCTTTTTTTTCCACTCTAAGGGGGGGTAAGCTGTTAAGACTGCTTATCTTTACTCTTTGGGGACTTGTGGGTAAATCTCACTTTTTTTTCAAGATATCTACAGTGTTTGATGCCAGCTATATGGGACTTGGTTCAAAGGGAACAGCGTCTTTCATCGTGAATTAAAATTGCTTCTGGAAGTGCTTGACTGTGGAGTATAGACTTTATATAACTATCAGTTGGGATTATCAGATTTTGCATCATGCATTTGAGTAATTTACAAATTTAGTCAATTTGGTGTGATTTAAATATAACACTCAATTGTTTTTGTTTTTCTGGATTGCTATTGTATATGGGGGCCTATTTACTATGGCTCTAATTTTGTTGACTTGTGCCTTTACAATCTTATGCTGACATATGTTTGTGATATATATGTTTACATATATGAATGCTTATGGCCTTGTGTCATTGTACCACTTATAGTATCTCTTTAGTAAATACACATTTTTATGGGTTTAACACTTTGAATTTTGTGATATTCTGGTTAGGTACATTTTTATAGCTTAATCTAGGTTACTATTTAACACCATACTTTGAGCTCATTATGTGTTGAGATAGGATATATCTAAGGGCTGACTCAATACATATTTTCTTCTTTTTCACAGAAGTTTGCATATATCCTACTGTTTGGGAAGGTTTTTTGCTAATTTGTATGCCTAGACCTAATTGTTCAATCTATCGTCACACATGGAATACAACAGGTGTCCCTTTACATTAGGTGTCCTATCATATTCTTGATTAGCACATACTCCTCTTTATTTAATTTTGTTTATATATTATCTAAATAGGGGGGACATATAGGTGCTGATTACCTGGAACCAATATATTGATCTTATCACTATATTGCAAAGTCTATTGGCTGATAGAAATGATTTACACGCTTTTTGATGTAATATGGTATTAATATTACAATTTTTGGTTGCACTGTAATTTGTGTATATAATTAATTGATTATTACTCACCTACCTCACCTACTGCTTAATCTCACATCCTAACCCAAAGCAACCATGCCACTAGGTAATACTGTTGTAATCCTCACCTGCACTATTCTAGCCTACATTACATCCTACAAACAGCTACAGTCATAACACCCAACCATTTCCACTGCACTCTCACATCAACTCCCCTCAATCACCCACTACATAATTTCATTACCCCAACCACAAACTACCTCCTCCCAGTACAACTACTCAATTACCAACCCCCACCACATTTGAACACAAAATATCCATACAATACAACAACTTTTTTACTGCATATATAAAACATAATCTCTACAGTCTCTCTAAACTTGCGTCAGTGGAGATGTGCACCCCAACCCTGGGCCCACAATCACCAACATCTCCACAAACCCCCTTCCAACCAACTCCCCCATCACCCAAATCGCAATCAACAAAAACTCAAATGACCTCCTCATTATGTCTGTTAACATCAGAAGCATCTGTAATAAAATCCAAGACCTCCATGCCTACATAAGCTTCTACTCGCCTGACATCCTTACCCTAACCAAATTGTGGCTCAAACCTCACATCAAAAGTGAGGAAATACTCCCACCTGGATATGACATCCTCCGTAAGGACAGACTATCCAGAAAAGGAGGAGGTGTGGCACTGTTGTACAACTACTACCTCAATATACAAATTCTCACCAAATCAGCTCCCCATCAATCAACATTATAGGGTGCTATTTCCCACCAGGCCAAAATATGCCTCCCCTTGAAAACCTACTGGACTGGGCCAATCTATCTCTACCCCAAGAAACTATCATCCTCGGGGATTTTAACATCAATTGGCTATTCTGCAACAGCAACCACCCAGCCCTCCAACTAAATCTTCATGGTTTCTCTCAGCTAATACAAACCCCCACTAGGATCAATAAAACCCCCAATAACTACACTATTCTTGACTGGGTCTTAGTTAACAAAGCCCCTCACACCTACTAAAAAATCACATTAATGATTGCAAACCCATTACCCACAGACTTATTCGCAACAAAGCTAATTTTAACCCCAACTCCTTCACTTACTCCATCCAGAATGTAAACTGGTCACCTCAAAAGTACCTCAGCCTAGACGAAGCAGTCCATTTCTTTAATAATACCTTCCTCAACATCCTTAACTTCCATGCCCCCTTGAGAAACACCAGAATCAGAACTAAGAGATCCCCATGGCTACAAAAACCCACCAGGGGCCTTATGAAAACCAGGGATAAAACATGGGAACGTTGGCGCATAACTAAAAAACCCTCAGATAGGCAACTCTTCCTTGAACTACGTAACAAGGTCAAAAAGCAAGTAAAAGCAGACAAAGCCCTTTTCTATCAGATGTCCCTAAACTCCTCCCAAAATAGCCACAAGCAATTCTGGTCTACAATTAACTCTATAATCAGCCCAGGAAAAGTAACCACCCCCCTACCAACCACCCCTCTCTCCACCAGTAGCATTGCTGATTCATATTCCAAAATATGCCTCCCCTTGAAAACCTACTGGACTGGGCCAATCTATCTTTACCCCAAGAAACTATCATCCTCAGGGATTTTAACATCAATTGGCTATTCTGCAACAGCAACCACCCAGCCCTCCAACTAAATCTTCATGGTTTCTCTCAGCTAATACAAACCCCCACTAGGATCAATAAAACCCCCAATAACTACACTATTCTTGACTGGGTCTTAGTTAACAAAGCCCCTCACACCTACTAAAAAATCACATTAATGATTGCAAACCCATAACCCACAGACTTATTCGCAACAAAGCTAATTTTAACCCCAACTCCTTCACCTCCTCCATCCAGAATGTAAATTGGTCACCTCAAAAGTATCTCAGCCTAGACGAAGCAGTCCATTTCTTTAATAATACATTCCTCAACATCCTTAACTTCCATGCCCCCTTGAGAAACACCAGAATCAGAACTAAGAGATCCCCATGGCTACAAAAACCCACCAGGGGCCTTATGAAAACCAGGGATAAAACATGGGAACGTTGGCGCATAACTAAAAAACCCTCAGATAGGCAACTCTTCCTTAAACTACGTAACAAGGTCAAAAAGCAAGTAAAAGCAGACAAAGCCCTTTTCTATCAGATGTCCCTAAACTCCTCCCAAAATAGCCACAAGCAATTCTGGTCTACAATTAACTCTATAATCAGCCCAGGAAAAGTAACCACCCCCCTACCAACCACCCCTCTCTCCACCAGTAGCATTGCTGATTCCTTCAATAAACACTTCACAGAATCCATTCTATCCATAACAAAAAACATTTTCCTACACTAATTCCCCCCTCACCCAACCCAAAATCACCCCTCCCTACTTTCTTTCTCTCCACAGTACCCCCCCTACATAAAAAGATTCCTGACAAAACTCAAACCCACAAAACTAGCAGCCGACTACCTGCCCACTGAATACCTAAAGATAGCAGCTGATGTCCTAGCTTATCCTATTTCTATATTAATCAGCTGCTCCATATCTGAATCCTATATACATATGCTATGGAAAATATCACACATCATTCCCCTCCAGAAAGGTGGCCCCTCCGCTGACCTCTCCGACTGCCGCCCCATTGCCATCCTCTCTCCCCTCTCCAAGATACTTGAAAAATGCATCAACTCACAGGTCTCCAAATTCCTCCTTAACAATAATCTCCTCTCCAGTACCCAGCATGGTTTCAGACCACACTACAGCATGACAACTGCTCTCCTCTCCTTCAACAACACTATCCTCCATCACAAAAACAATGGCGTCCTCTCCTCTGCTGTATTTCTGGATCTATCTAAAGCCTTTAACATTGTGTCACACAATCTACTACTCTCTGCTCTAGCTCACCTCTCTTTCTCCACACCAGCCACAAACTGGTTCCACAGCTATCTACAAGGCCGCCAGCAATCTGTCATCTGGGACAACAATCTATCCACTCGTCTCCCTGTTACTCTCGGGGTTCCCCAAGGCTCCATCCTTGGCCCCCTACTTTTCTCCCTTTTCATCAAAAACCTGCACACTGCCACCAAACATGCCTCGCTCATACAGTATGCAGATGATTCCACCCTCATCTGCTCAGCCCCAACTCTAACAGAAATCCAACAGATCACCCAAGAATCTTTCTCTTCAGTTGAAAGCTGACTATCTAATGCCCAGCTTCTCCTCAATCCAAATAAAACCAAACTCCTCATCTTCCAGTCCTCCAAATCTACCCCAAACATCCCACACTTCACTATTCAAGCCAAGGATAATACCTCCATTTCACCAACAGTTCACACAAAACTACTTAGCATAAGGATTGACAATAATCTCAAATTTGACACCCACATATCACTAACAATAAAAAAAATTCACAAAAAAAACTGGGTGCCTTATATAGAAGCCGTCAATACCTCACCAAACCAGCAAGAACCTCTATCGCCAATTCCCAACTAATATCCACCCTACTCTATGCATCACCCATACTTACAAATCTTAGGCAGTCAGACCTACACAAACTCAAAGCCTGCTACAATAAAATTGCACAATTTGCCACTGGTGCCTCTTACCGCAACCACTACTGTGTCTCCCTTAGAGACCTTGACTGGCTTGAACTCCCACAACTCCTACACCAAATTCAACTCACCTTTGCTCATAAACTAGTACCACCCCCTCCAAATCCCATCGCTCCATACAATTCTCCAACCCTACCACTCTTCCAGACCATTATGCTCCTGCAAATAAAATCTCCTCCAGGTCACCAAACCAAAAAACTCAGCAGATGAAGCACTATTTTCCTGCGCTATATCCAGGCTTTGGAACAACCTTCCCACTACCATAACTACCCTTCCTTCCTGCAGTCTTTTCAAGACTGCACTTAAATGTCAGCTAAGTTCTCACTGGCTTTGTCCTTGTCCTAACCCCATCTAATTAACCCCCTCCCCTTCAACCCTTCTCTCCTTTCCCAGTTTTTGATAGAGTATCCCCTCTATCACCTTAAAACTGAACTGAAGATTACTCACTGCTTGTTAATCCTTCCAGGATTTAGTTATCATTTAGTCTATTGTTATTGTTATCTAGTTACTGTTTTGAAAATTTGCAGCTCTGTGTTTTACTTCTTATTTCGCAATGTTTGTAATTTAGAGCTT
>NC_056734.1:246025115-246040115 GCF_019279795.1 Protopterus annectens
TATAAGGGAGATACTACACTCCTTAATGTGTCAACCTTAGGATGCGATGTTAAACCAAGGCCCCATTTGCTTGAGTTGACAGTAGGGTTGGTTCCAGTGCAAGGAAACTTATGTGGCTGCCTAGGGCATGGTGCTTGCTGCTGGTCTGGCCTGGTCATACAATTTTAAGAAGAAAAAAAACTACTCTGTTCCTAACTTTAAAACAATGCTTGCTGAAAAAAAAAACTAAAATGTTCACTGCTTAAAAATATATGGCTTTTCATTGACATCATTTGGCTCATTGGCTCATAATCTGAGCTACTGAGCCACTGGCAAAACTTCCTGAAGCTCATATCAGAAGCATGGTATGTTTGTGGTATATTCCATGTATACCACAGTAATTTTTCTTTTTTGTCTTTGCATGGAATTTGAACATTTTCTTTGAAACTATTGACGAAGTTGCTGGCAGAGAAGAGGAGTTTATGTTTTAAATTGCATTGCAGCAGAGACTACCAGAAATTGTATTATAGCAGCAGAGAAGGCATGTGTGACTGGCAGAACAGGGAACCTGAAACTGCCTTGTAGCAAACAAGGTTTCTTAGAAAGTTACGTGTGTAAAATGCCCCTTTCTGATTAAGAGGTTTGGCAGAGTCAAACCTTGTAATTGAGTACTAGTAGTAATTATTAACCATTTGTTTACTCCTTTTCCTAATATATTTAATTCTTCACACCAACTGCCAGTCTGTCTTCAATGGTGCAGAACATCTCTGCTTTTACCTTATATTTATGTCAGTCATATCTATCTATCTATCCCTATATAACGGGACATTTGGGATAACCTCCTCACTGATGACCTGGACTGCCAGACAGTTATGGTATACAGGAAGGAAATTGAGTGTGGTACAAAGGAGCATCATCATATGAGCCATGTTCTTTGGATGTGATCATTGGTTTCCTTTTGTTGAATGTTAACAGTGTGTTTATTATTTAGCTGTAAATAAATTGGACAGTATAAATTATTTGTAACTATTAATGAATTTTTATTTTAGCTTGCATTTTGCATGAACACAGATGTGAAATGCACTGTGCTACAATAGTTTCTCTATCATTTAGTGCAGATAAATAAGGCTATGTGCTAAAGAGCTACTTCCTGTTGTACAGGGTTTGATTCCCTCAGCATTCATCTGTCTTCTTGTGATTCTAACCAAGTTACTTCACCAGGCGATACTTCCAAGCTACTCCTGAAAATAGATACTTGTGTCCAGTGGACTGTCCAATGTTATTACCAAATGTGTTACACATTTGCCTTTTCAATCCGTGTACCTTTAGCATAGCCACTAATTAGTGCTTCACTATATGCTATTTGAGTATGAATCCCAGCATGTCTCTTGCATTTTAATAGGTTAGCAGATGCATTTCCACTAAAGGTGAGTTTTAAGGGAAGAGAAGTTTACGCTTTCTCCAGCTTAATCTTGTTTTTAGGTCAGAGTGTTTAGTTTAGAAAATAGCTTTTCTTGTTCTTTTTTTGTAAAATATGGAATTAAGGTTTGGAATGAAATCCAAATATCTGTGATAACCGTATAGTAAAGAAGAAAATAATATTTACAGTGACAGGTTTGAACAGTGTTTATGGTAAATAGGGAGAGAGACAGCCAAGTAATGGGATACTGGTATGGCTGGCATGGGCCTAATTTGTTACCTTACATAGGGTCCTATTTATCCAATATCCAGTTTTGTTGACTGTGGAGATGCATGCTGCAATGGTACGGCATTATCATCTGTTCAAGTAGGTCAGACCTGTACTAGTATTGTCAGAGGTTACAGCTATTCTTGATGACAAGAAAAACATAGGAAGGTCAAAAATGAGATATAGGTGTCCTGCAAGCATGAAATCACCCCCACCAAAAAAAAAAAAAAAAAAAAAGAAAAGCTATGTTCTGTTCAGTAATATTTCTGATTTTTGTATTATTTGTGGGTTGTTGAAAAAAAGCTGCTACAGCATTTATTTTGTTTTTAATTGTTTTGCTTTAATCATTGCACTAAAGAATGAATCAATTTATTGATTGGCCTAGACTGTGTTATATATGTGCAGATTCAGTAAACTCTGTGTAGTCTTCGTGCTTATCCTACACTGAGTTTACATTTTAGTGCGATGGTGTTCAGCGTGAGGCAGAGCACAATGCATATTAAAGAGGCGAGGCATGCCTAAGCTAGGTTTTGCAGCTCGCAGCAGTATTGTGTAAGTGAACACAGATATCAATTCTGTGTAAAAGAGAGCACATATAATCCACAGATTTGCACGGAATGCCACAATGATCACCAGGGCTGCCATTCACCAACAATTCCATACATTACTGCTGTTAAGAACTTCTCATGCACCATGGTTTTCAAACAGTATGTGAAAACATTCAGAATACCCTGCAGATCTGAGCTTTCACAGAGGGTATGGACTTACTGAAAATACACACAAATACTAGTCCATTGATTTGATCTACATAACAAGTGCCCTTGCTACTGGAATTTTGACCATATTAATTCAAGCTTTATTATAGGTTATTTACTTAAAAGGTGTTCAACTACCTGATGTACCTAGCTAGAAAAATGAGTAAAGGTGTTCTTCTCTTCTCTGGTGACAGTCCCCACTACTAATTACGTGTTGCTCTCTACAATGTATAAGTAATTTGTGTACTGTTATGTATATGTAAAATATCGGAATCAAAACAATTAATGCATAAATAAAGAGAACTCTGAAAAAACAATTGTAATAGGACCATCTTCCCAATTAGTGAAAAAAGGGATCACATTGTCCACAGAAGTGAATAGTAAGTGGCCCAGCAGTAATTCAGACATTGTAGAATTCCCACTGATTGCAGATAGTGCATATGTGCACTTCCCTGCCTGCTCCCTCTGCTGTGGAGGTGAATGAGTGTTTGCAGCTCCCTGTCTCTGCCTTTGGGGAAAGTAGACTTTGTTGTACAATTTGACTGAAGCAGATCCCACTGAAGTGCTAGGGGAAAGGAAAATGTATTATAAGGAAAGGGTTAGAAACTCATCAGCCCTTGACAATGAAGTCACCAGGGCATGTAAGTTACTGAAATGTAAACTAGCGTACATGTTACTGTATTAGTGTAGCACTGAAGTTTGACAGTTGTGCTTGTGTAATGGGTGTGGGTGCACCTATGCTTGATGCTGTCTGATGCCACCAGTTTGTATCTGTGAGCAGCGACAAGCAAAATAAATACATACATGAATAAATACATAAATAAATAAGATTGCAGGAGGATTTTTTTGAGGGGGTCATGTCCATAATTTTTGACATGAAAAGCTGGCAATCTTATCTGTACACATAGCTGGCAACCTTATCTGTACACATACATCTCAAACTCTTAGAGCAAGAAATATGGACAAAAGTCATAAATAATGTGGGGACAAAGGATGAAAACTAGGGATAAACTTATTAAAATATTGCTCTTACAAACATAGAAAGTTGATAAAATGAGAGATTTTGCATTTACATGAATTTTCTGAAGGGTATGAAGTCTGAGACACAAATAATTTACCAATGATTTCTCAGAAAATCACAACTGTATGAGAAATAAACCAAAAATATGAGGCAAAGTCTGGGCATTCTGAAAAAAATCTGTACAGTTGAGCAGTATGGTTGTACAAATAGTCATCATTCTTAGTGCAACATATCTGAACCAAGGCCAGCTTAATGAGAGGACAAATAACCAGTAATATGGACATATCTGACATTGATGTCACATAGGAATGTGTTTGGATGTAACACTCTCAACTTCTTAAAGTGAGAAATGCGAACAAAGCCATAAAAATGGTGGATGAGGGGTGGCAGGCAAAGGACTAGAAATAGAGACAGATTGTTAATATTCTACATCCAAACTTATGAAGTTGATAGAATATATAGGGTGTACATTAGCATGAACTTTCTGAAGAGCATGAAGTTTGAAACTGTCAGACTGCACTCTGCAATGATATGCCAGTGATTTGCCAGGAAAACAACATATTATGAGGAAAAGATCATAAATATGAGACAAAATCTGGCCATTCTGCAGAGATCAGAACAGTTGAGAGGTATGCACCCAAATGTCTATAATACTGAGTCATGTCAATCCAAAGATCATCCCAGTCATATGTCATTAAGCCACATATTTGATAAGGAAAACATCTGGATATCCTTGGAATATCTGGACAGTTGAGAGGTATGAATGTGAAGTATATGGTCCAAATACAGTACACAACAGGGTACCTACAGTGCAGAGTATTGTGATATCCCATTCCTGACATTCTGTACTGAAGCTGTTAATGATCTGTTACAGAACGTGGGACTGCTATGCAAAATGATTACCACTCAGGAGAACTGGGTTTATTGAATAGGAGCACACAGATGAATTGCAAGAATAAACACAGAGAAAGAGTACAGGTGAAACTCCTGCATGTATGGCAGAGGAGGGCATGTCAATGGAAGATGGTTGCATCAGCATCACCAAGCACATATCTATACTGTACAGTGAAAATGTGTTGTCTGTGACTGTCATGCAAGGTGACATAACAATGGGGAGGATGTCTGTGTGAGATGAGCAACCTTACATGCATAATGCAGAGGACATCTATCAGGGATCTGACATACAATTGGGTAGGGTGCATATTGGGAAGTTGTGCAAACTGATATACACGAATATGAGTGTACTCCCAGCAGAGGTCTCCAGCATGGTGGCCACTTGTAAAGGATCATGGCAAACATTACAAGAACCAACTACAATCATGGACAATATCTGAATATACACCACTAATCCCATGCTTCTGACATAACATATGTGATGTGGCGTAATAACAGATGAGTTCTGCACACACACTGAACAACTAGTATGACACATCCACACTCTTTGAGGGTAACCATGCACACAGTCCTGGTATTGCAATATCTGCATGAGGTGTTAGGAGGGCACTACAGGCTAGTTAGCTTGTGTGCATGGCATATATCTATCAAACAATTCACACATGCCATTAATGTTGTCAAACTTCCTCATTACCTAGAGAAAAACAGCTTTTGTACTCATGTTCCTCACTTATCTAGAGGAAAATATTTTTTTATTCGGGCATGTCCAAGGGTCAGCTCCCAGTGTTCTCTCCTGTCTATCTGATAAATCTGGGCATCCTGGGGCAATGTAGAAATTGCCTCATGTACACAGACAACCCTCTCCTCCTACCACCCAACACTACAACCTGAGAGAGATGCACTTATCTAGCCAAACTGGAGGTAAAGCTCTCTCCAATCAAGACTGAACTTGACAGTCAAGAGGAGAAGGTAAACATTTGCACCACACCACACTAATCACATAGTCTCACTAAATCTATACCACCAAAATCCACACATAGAAGCACAAAAACATTCATGGAGGCTCTCAGTAATAATCTGCTCAAGCAACAGAGACCTCCAAAGCAGAAATGCAAGCAACCATCACCCCCCCAGCACAACTCAAATAACACATAACCCGCAGACTCAGTGTGCCATCCAACCACAGCCAATAAGGCAAAACAACGCACCCAACACACTAGTCATAGGTGAATCTATAGTCAGGCACACTGATGTCCCACTCACCAGGCTAAACAAGGATAAGGTTACTGTCAGCTGCCTGTTGGGTGCCAGGATCCGCCACATAACCCACGCACACAGGTCACTCCACAACAAGTACAAATATGACTCTGTCATTGTCCATGTTGGGGTGAACGACCTGAGACGTACCTCACTGGACAACATGAAAAGAGACATGGGAGAGCGCTCTGATCTTGTAGCCCAGGCAGGTATGACCCTAGCCCTGAGTAGCATTCTGTCATCACCCAGCATGATGCCGCAGTACAAGGGCAAAATTATTGACTTCAACAATTGGCTAAGCTTCTGGTGCCATTCTAAAGGGATCCAGTATCTGTCTGCCTGGGATGACATGGTCAACAGACCATAATGCTTTGCCAGAGATGGCCTGCACCTGTCACCCCTGGGATTCCAGATACTGGCTAAGGTTCTTGCCGTCCCTATAGTGCCTTTTTTAGGCAAGGTTCAAATGACAAATTCACCACCATAACAGGAACAGGCAAGCAAAAACTGAGTGTGATGCTACTCAATGCTAGAAGTCTAAATCTCAAAATGTACTCACTCAAGGCACTCCTTAAAATGGAGAACATCAATATCTGTGCAGTGACTGAGACCTGGTTCAAGGCTCCAGAGAGCACCCCTGCACTACCAGGCTATAACTCATACCACACCTTTTGGCCATGTAACCTGGACCAGAACACCAAAAGGTGGAGGTGTGTCCATATTCATTAAGGATATCCACACCTCCAGGCTAGTTGCTCAGCATAATGCAGCCAAGGTTATCCAAGTGCAACTAACTCTGGGCAAAACTGAAATCCAAATTGTAGTTTGCTACAGATCACCCACCATGCCCCAGGATTCCCACTCCTCTTTTCTTGATGCACTGGAAAATATTAGGGTTCAACTAAACACCCTAATAAAGGTCGATTTCAACTACCCCACCATTAACTGGGAAAACTACTCATGTACCAACTCCTTTGCTCAAAGCTTTCTGGAATTTATAAAATCCAATGCCCTGGATCAACTTACCCACACCCCCACCAGGGGCAACAATATCCTAGATCTAGTCATTACTAACATGAGTGACCGGTGTTCCACACCTGAAGTCACCGCCTCATTGGCCCGATCCGACCATAAGCAAATTACCCTTGATATCCACATCCTGCCCCCACCCCTCATTAAGGAAACCATGGTAAAAAATTTCTCCAAAGCCAACTTCATGCTTCTTAAGACAGAAGTGGTGAACTTCATGACACCCATGCAGATGGGCAATACACTTAAAACTACTGAATCCTGCACAATTGCACTTTATAAGCACTTACATGAGTGCATGGATTGTGTTATCCCAAACAGAACCAAGGTGCTATCCTCCAAAAAAAGGAAGCCAATCTGGTGGTCCCATGCCATAAACAAACTGTACAACAGAAGGAAGAAACTGTTACAAAAGAGAGTAAACTCCCATGAGTGGAGGAGCTCCCTGGTCAGCCTCAGTAAGAAGCTGCAATCCCTGATAAAATCTTCCAAAACTAGTTACGAAAACAAAATTGCCACTGATTCTAAAGACAACCACAAAACATTCTATAGCTATGTCAAGAATCTCAATGGCAACACTCAGATCTGCTCTGAGTTACAGCACAATGGCACTAAATATACAGACCCAACTGATATTGCCAACATCCTGGTAGATAGGTTCAGTGCTAACTTTACCCCCCTCTCAGCCCTTAAAGAGTCCATCTCTATATTGGAAGAATGCAAAGCTCATGTAATCACGGCTGCACAGGTAAAAACCATACTCTCCAAAGCCAAGAACACAGTATCCATGGGACCAGACAACATCCCAGGCGGCGTTCTACATGAACTACAGAATGAACTGGCACCCCACCTAAGTACCATGCTCAGTCATAGCCTCTCCTCAGGCTTTGTGCCTGCTGAATGGTGCACATCGATGGTTATCCCACTCCACAAGGGGGAGCCACCACGGACCCCGGGAACTACTGCCCCATTAGCCTGACAAGCCTGATCTGCAAGGCCATGGAATGTATTATCATGGAACCTATAAACAAAGACATTGGTAATCTTCAAAATTTAGACCCCACCCAGTTTGGGTTTGTAAAAGGCAGATCATGTCTCCTAAACCTGATAGACTTCTTTGAAGCAGTCACCAAAGCCATAGACAAGGGTAAGGTGGTTTGCACAGCCTATCTAGATCTTGCCAAGGCTTTTGACACCATTACCCACTCTGGATTTATAGATAAACTTACTAAACTAGGTATAAATACCTGTGTCACAAGATGGGTTTCCAACTGGCTCACTGACAGAACCCACATTGTGAAAGTAGCAGACTCCAAATCCGACTTCAGACCAGTGACAAGTGGAGTACCACAGGGTTCAGTCCTGGGTCCTCTCCTGTTTGGTATCTACTTCTCTGAAGTACAGGCTAACACAGAAGGTCTTTGGCTAATGAAGTTCACAGATGACGGCAAACTAGGAGCCATAATCAAAACTCCTAATGATGTGGACATCCTAGAAATGGGCCTTATTGAGACAGATGCTTGGTGTCAAAGCCATGGCCTCAAGCTCAATGCCAAAAAGTGCATTGTCATCCCCTTTGGTAAAAACTCTGTACCCATGAACAACATACGCGGTAGTATACTTAACACTGAAAGTGTGATAAGAGACCTTGGGACACAGGTGGACAGTGACCTCTCCTTTGATAATCATATCACCACAGTAGTCAGGAAATCCTTCTACGTGGTACACCTCATCACAAAAGGTTTCTCATCCGGAAAAAAAGAGGTCATTATTCCCCTCTACTCATCACTCATTAGACCCATTATAAAGTACAACGCCCCTTTTGGTATGTACCTCACAAGACATCTACAACAGCTGAAAACCAAGTAAAAACAAACTGGATAACTTGAAAAAGGAGAAAAAGCACACTGAGTCAAGGAAATAATAAAGTAAGTGCTTTTGTTTACTTATAATCAGCAAACGTCTTCAGACAAATAGTAAAACATAAAACAAAGCTTATATAGATAAATTCAATGACATCACCGTCCATTTGCTAAAAGGCAAACCTCCATTTAAAGAGCTATAGCAGCATATAGGAAAATAACATCAAACACATACCAATAAATAAACAATTTACATTAAATTTTCAAAAAGGCTATGTATGAAAAAATAAAATGAATCTATATATATATATATATATATATATATATATATATATATATATATGTATATATATATCTATATATATAGGGAATGCCCCTTAAGCAAAATGGGGGTTTGGGGGATTAATACAATTGGGTAGGGTGCATATTGGGAAGCTGTGCAAACTGATATACGAATATGAGTGTACTCCCAGCAGAGGTCTCCAGCATGGTGGCCACTTGTAAAGGATCATGGCAAACATTACAAGAACCAACTACAATCATGGACAATATCTGAATATACACCACTAATCCCATGCTTCTGACATAACATATGCGATGTGGCGTAATAACAGATGAGTTCTGCACACACACTGAACAACTAGTATGACACATCCACACTCTATGAGGGTAACCATGCACACAGTCCTGGTATTGCAATATCTGCATGAGGTGTTAGGAGGGCACTACAGGCTAGTTAGCTTGTGTGCATGGCATATATCTATCAAACAATTCACACATGCCATTAATGTTGTCAAACTTCCTCATTACCTAGAGAAAAACAGCTTTTGTACTCATGTTCCTCACTTATCTAGAGGAAAATATTTTTTTATTCGGGCATGTCCAAGGGTCAGCTCCCAGTGTTCTCTCCTGTCTATCTGATGAATCTGGGCATCCTGGGGCAATGTAGAAATTGCCTCATGTACACAGACAACCCTCTCCTCCTACCACCCAACACTACAACCTGAGAGAGATGCACTTATCTAGCCAAACTGGAGGTAAAGCTCTCTTCAATCAAGACTGAACTTGACAGTCAAGAGGAGAAGGTAAACATTTGCACCACACCACACTAATCACATAGTCTCACTAAATCTATACCACCAAAATCCACACATAGAAGCACAAAAACATTCATGGAGGCTCTCAGTAATAATCTGCTCAAGCAACAGAGACCTCCAAAGCAGAAATGCAAGCAACCATCACCCTCCCAGCACAACTCAAATAACACATAACCCGCAGACTCAGTGTGCCACCCAACCACAGCCAATAAGGCAAAACAACGCACCCAACACACTAGTCATAGGTGAATCTATAGTCAGGCACACTGATGTCCCACTCACCAGGCTAAACAAGGATAAGGTTACTGTCAGCTGCCTGTCGGGTGCCAGGATCCGCCACATAACCCACACACACAGGTCACTCCACAACAAGTACAAATATGACTCTGTCATTGTCCATGTTGGGGTGAACGACCTGAGACGTACCTCACTGGACAACATGAAAAGAGACATGGGAGAGCTCTCTGATCTTGTAGCCCAGGCAGGTATGACCCTAGCCCTGAGTAGCATTCTGTCATCACCCAGAATGATGCCGCAGTACAAGGGCAAAATGATTGACTTCAACAATTGGCTAAGCTTCTGGTGCCATTCTAAAGGGATCCAGTATCTGTCTGCCTGGGATGACATGGTCAACAGACCATAATGCTTTGCCAGAGATGGCCTGCACCTGTCACCCCTGGGATTCCAGATACTGGCTAAGGTTCTTGCCGTCCCTATAGTGCCTTTTTTAGGCAAGGTTCAAATGACAAATTCACCACCATAACAGGAACAGGCAAGCAAAAACTGAGTGTGATGCTACTCAATGCTAGAAGTCTAAATCTCAAAATGTACTCACTCAAGGCACTCCTTAAAATGGAGAACATCAATATCTGTGCAGTGACTGAGACCTGGTGCAAGGCTCCAGAGAGCACCCCTGCACTACCAGGCTATAACTCATACCACACCTTTTGGCCATGTAACCTGGACCGGAACACCAAAGGCGGAGGTGTGTCCATATTCATTAAGGATATCCACACCTCCAAGCTAGTTGCTCAGCATAATGCAGCCAAGGTTATCCAAGTGCAACTAACTCTGGGCAAAACTGAAATCCAAATTGTAGTTTGCTACAGATCACCCACCATGCCCCAGGATTCCCACTCCTCTTTTCTTGATGCACTGGAAAATATTAGGGTTCAACCAAACACCCTAATAAAGGGCGATTTCAACTACCCCACCATTAACTGGGAAAACTACTCATGTACCAACTCCTTTGCTCAAAGCTTTCTGGAATTTATAAAATCCAATGCCCTGGATCAACTTACCCACACCCCCACCAGGGACAACAATATCCTAGATCTAGTCATTACTAACATGAGTGACCGGTGTTCCACACCTGAAGTCACCGCCTCATTGGCCCGATCCGACCATAAGCAAATTACCCTTGATATCCACATCCTGCCCCCACCCCTCATTAAGGAAACCATGGTAAAAAATTTCTCCAAAGCCAACTTCATGCTTCTTAAGACAGAAGTGGTGAACTTCATGACACCCATGCAGATGGGCAATACACTTAAAACTACTGAATCCTGCACAATTGCACTTTATAAGCACTTACATGAGTGCATGGATTGTGTTATCCCAAACAGAACCAAGGTGCTATCCTCCAAAAAAAGGAAGCCAATCTGGTGGTCCCATGCCATAAACAAACTGTACAACAGAAGGAAGAAACTGTTACAAAAGAGAGTAAACTCCCATGAGTGGAGGAGCTCCCTGGTCAGCCTCAGTAAGAAGCTGCAATCCCTGATAAAATCTTCCAAAGCTAGTTACAAAAACAAAATTGCCACTGATTCTAAAGACAACCACAAAACATTCTATAGCTCTGTCAAGAATCTCAATGGCAACACTCAGATCTGCTCTGAGTTACAGCACAATGGCACTAAATATACAGACCCAACTGATATTGCCAACATCCTGGCAGATAGGTTCAGTGCTAACTTTACCCCCCCTCTCAGCCCTTAAAGAGTCCATCTCTATACTGGAAGAATGCAAAGCTCCTGTAATCACGGCTGCACAGGTAAAAACCATACTCTCCAAAGCCAAGAACACAGTATCCATGGGACCAGACAACATCCCAGGCTGCGTTCTACATGAACTACAGAATGAACTGGCACCCCACCTAAGTACCATGCTCAGTCATAGCCTCTCTTCATGCTTTGTGCCTGCTGAATGGCGCACATCGATGGTTATCCCACTCCACAAGGGGGAGCCACCACAGACCCCGGGAACTACTGCCCCATTAGCCTGACAAGCCTGATCTGCAAGGCCATGGAATGTATCATCATGGAACCTATAAACAAAGACATTGGCAATCTTCAAAATTTAGACCCCACCCAGTTTGGGTTTGTAAAAGGCAGATCATGTCTCCTAAACCTGATAGACTTCTTTGAAGCAGTCACCAAAGCCGTAGACAAGGGTAAGGTGGTTTGCACAGCCTATCTAGATCTTGCCAAGGCTTTTGACACCATCACCCACTCTGGAATTATAGATAAACTTACTAAACTAGGTATAAATACCTGTGTCACAAGATGGGTTTCCAACTGGCTCACTGACAGAACCCACATTGTGAAAGTAGCAGACTCCAAATCCAACTTCAGACCAGTGACAAGTGGAGTACCACAGGGTTCAGTCCTGGGTCCTCTCCTGTTTGGTATCTACTTCTCTGAAGTACAGGCTAACACAGAAGGTCTTTGGCTAATGAAGTTCACAGATGACTGCAAACTAGGAGCCATAATCAAAACTCCTAATGATGTGGACATCCTACAAATGGGCCTTATTGAGACAGATGCTTGGTGTCAAAGCCATGGCCTCAAGCTCAATGCCAAAAAGTGCATTGTCATCCCCTTTGGTAAAAACTCTGTACCCATGAACAACATACGCGGTAGTATACTTAACACTGAAAGTGTGATAAGAGACCTTGGGACACAGGTGGACAGTGACCTCTCCTTTGATAATCATATCACCACAGTAGTCAGGAAATCCTTCTACGTGAGAATAGAATTCCTTCATTATTCTAGTTGCCATCCATATTTCCAGAATAGAGCGGTTGTAAAAGGTCAACTTGTTCGGGCTGCAAGGATGGTGTCCTTCAAGGGTGACTTTATGGATGAATGTACCCTGCTGAGAGAGATGTTTGTTAAGCGTGGGTACCCTAGTTGTTTATTGGAGGATTTGACTGGTGAAGTTCACTTGAAAAGGTTGAGTGGAATCTTTAAACCTTTGTTAGTTAAAGATGAAGTTATGGATGGGACGAACTTAGGGGATGATGGTGGTATTGTTAATACCAGCCCCTTGAAGAATGAAGGAGGTGAACCCATGGCTGGTTATGTCAATATAATTTTTGATTCTGAGCACCCCAGTGTCTCTTCTAATCGAGGGTTGGATAAATTGAGTTTTATTACCACTTTCTCACTTGATGCCCCCTTATTAAAATCTATCCTTCTTAAGAACTGGTGTTTCCTGTTGGAGGACAATGTTGTTAAAAACAGTGTGGGTGATTTACCTTGTGTAGTTTTTAGGAAGGGAAGAAATTTGAAAGGTATTTTAGAAAGTGGGACCCCTAAACAATATTTACCACACTGCGGCATGGTAAAATGTGGAGCTTGCCGTTGGTGTAAATATATTAATATTAGGAACTCTTTTCTCATACATGACATTAAATACTATATAAAGGGTAGATTTAATTGTAATACAAGAGGGGTTGTGTATTTAAGTTCTTGTACAGTTTGTTCTTCATTTTACGTGGGCAGAACAGAAAGACCCCTTAAAATAGAATTTATGAACATGTGTACGCCATTGAGAAAATGAACCTGAATAATGCCTTAGCTAGGCATATAAAGGATTTTCCTACACATGGGTTTGTTTTTCATGTCATTGATAAAATTGATGACAATGTTAGGGGTGGACCAATAGCTCTGAAATTAGATGAGAAAGAATTAATATGGCAATTGAAATTGAAAGCCTTGGTCCCCCCGGGTTTGAATGTCTCTGTTTCCATTAGAAGTAATCTGAAAATGAGGGCTTTTAATAGATAAATAATAATGTGTATATTATTTTAAATGCACATATTTGTTCATTTTCATTGTTATTTGGGTCCATACACACACACACACATATATATATATATATATATATATATATATATATATATATATATACATTTTATTTTTTCATATATAGCCTTTTTGAAAATTTTATGTAAATTGTTTATTTATTGGTATGTGTTTGATGTTATTTTCCTATATGCTGCTATAGCTCTTTAAATGGAGGTTTGCCTTTTTGCAAATGGACGGTGATGTAATTGAATTTATCTATATAAGCTTTGTTTTATGTTTTACTATTTGTCTGAAGAAGTTTGCTGATTATAAGTAAACAAAAGTGCTTACTTTATTATTTCCTTGACTCAGTGTGTTTTTTCTCCTTTTTCAAGTTATCTACAACAACTGGAAAAGACGCAGAAATACCCCAGAAAGAGGATTACTGGCCTCAAACAGATGTCCTATGGAGACCGTTTCAAAAAACTCCAGCTTTACTCAGTTGCATATCGCCTACTCAGAGGTGATCTCTGCCTAACATACAAAGCTATGTCAAACCCAGAGCTGTTGGACATGCTCCACTTAAAGAAATCTCAATCCCTCTGAGCTACATGCTCTAGGGACCTAACCCTTGTCACCACAATAAACAGAACATGCTGGAGAGATAGATTCCTGTTCCAGAGACTTCTCACACTCTGGAATAAACTACCTATCTATATCAAACAAAGCTCCTCATTAGCACTCTTCAAGAAAAATCTTGATGATTGGATGGGAAATAGGAAATTCACCATGGGGATCAACTCTGTGGCTCTGCTCGACAGTGGCACAGGAAAATTATTTTCTTGGGTGGAAAAGCCAGGGTACTTTTTGGCTGGGCTTGTGTAGACCCCAGGACTGATAGCCTAGTACCTACCTATGAACCTATGAACATCTGTGTATGCAGTGTGTGCATAAGTTGAACAGTTAGCATACATGCATCTGGTGTAACAACTTGATTGGTGTTCTGCACCATCAGACAGTCATGTATATTCTCCAGAAAGAATACCTAGGTATGAACAATATGCTGTGTGACAGCGCACTGTGACATAGGTGATACACTTCAGTTACACATCACTGGAACATGTGTAGGGAGGTACATGGAGAAGAGTGCATTGTACTAAGTTATATGTGTGATGATGACTGGGAGCCATGATGTTAGTATGCCCCTTGATGTGCATGTCCTTTACATACCCAGCACTTGTGTTACAGTCAAGGGAGAAGTTAACACTGTGTCGACATTCTGGTGGATGTACCACTTAACCTCTACCACAGGACACAGGTCACATACCTGCTGGTCTGATTATAGGGTG
>NC_056734.1:246045115-246113402 GCF_019279795.1 Protopterus annectens
CTTCAACAAAAAAAAACTTAATTAATTAATTAGCATCCATAACTAAGGCATTCTTTAGCTATGTCTGCAATGTAAAAGAGAAGGCCCAGCTTTGCACCAAATTCAGAGTGGATGGTACCACTCATACTGAATCTAAGGACATACCCAACCTGTTAGAAGACAGATTTAACAACAATTTCTCACCCCTGTCTTCACCAATCATGCCCCAATAGCATACTTGTCAACAGTTCTCTACTTATTATCCCCAAAGAACAGGTCAAAAGCTCACTTATCAATGCCAAAAACACAGCCTCTATGTGACCGGTTAACATCCTCGGCTGCTTACTAAATAGTTGAAAGCAAGAGTTAACAGAACCACTGTGTAGTCCATTCAACCACATTCTAAGTACTGGCTTTGCCCCAGCAGAAGGGGAACACAGGAACTATAATAACCTTGCACAGAGGGGGAGCCTCAATTGCCCAATTGACCCATGGAATTATACACCCTGACCAGCCTTGTCTGTAAGGTCATGGAGAGAATCATATTGGACCTTATCAACAAGGATATTAGTGACCTTCAGACTCTTCACCCAACACAGTTTGGCTTCACCAAGGGCAGATCATGCCTGTTAAACCTAGTGGAGTTCTTTGAGAGTATCACCAAACCCTGGATGAAGGCAAATCAGTACAATCACAGGTGGGGATTCCATCTCCACCAGCAGACCTGTTACCAGTGGTGTCCCATGAGGGTCTCTGCTTGGCCCCCTACTGTTTGGAATACATTTCTCAGAAAATCAGGTGAAAAAAGATGGCCTGTGGTCAACAAGTTAACTGATGACTGCAAATAGGGTGCATTCATTTGATCCACAAATGATGTCAACATACTACAAAATATGCTTGCCTACATAAATGATTGTCACCAAAGACAAACTTAAAGTTAACCCAAATCCCTTTAAACAAAGGAGAAGTCCCTGCAAATTACAATGTTAATAGTACCCCACTGATGTGCCCAATGGTGAGATATTTGGGAATGCAGGTTGATGACAACCTCACCTTTGATAATCATGTGTCCACAACAGTAATGAAGGCCCTTTACATTGCACACCTCATAAGTGAGGGCATAGTATCCAAGACTAAGGATATTATAACTCCACTGTACTCATCATTCATCAGATCAGTAATAGAGTATGTTTCCTTTTTCATGTACTTCATCAGACACCTGCAGCAGCTGGAGTATCCTCAGAGGTTTCTCACTACAAAAATCCAGGGACTTCAAACACATTACCTACATGTATAGACTGAAAGCCCTGTTACTGTACTCTGTATCATATAGACTGCTGAGGTGATTTGTGGCTGGCCTACAGAGCAGTCTCAAGCCCTGCCTTAATGGAAATGCTGCACCTCCACAAATCACATGGGACAAGACTCATTTGCTCTAGGGACCTTAACCTAACCTGCAACATTAACAGTACATGCTGGAGAGACAGGTATGTCTCCCAGAGATGGCAATTCCTATAGAACAAACTCCTAGTTCACATGAAAATGAGCTCCTCAATGACTCTATTTAGGTGTAACTGGGACAATTAGATAGAAATCATGCATTCAACCCAGCAGTTTCACCCATGTCACTCTTGGATAAGGTCAACCTGTGCTGATCATGGATTCGCAAAAATGGACTATATATCTTGGTCTACAAGGGATCACTGATCCATCTTAGGTAGGCTTAACAAGGCCCTAGGGCTATTAGCCTATTAACCTCCCATGAACCTATGAACGTAGGGCCATTATGGTAGTAGACTCATATGAACCTATGAAGCCATGAATCTATGCAGGCCTGCCAACATCTTGTTTCACACATGGATTGCTGATGTCATGTACTATAAGTTCAGCTGCAGTCTTGCAAAAGTCAGACTTGTGCTGTGGAACTTGCATTATGTACTGTGTTCTGTAGTCTTTGTACTTACATAAGTAGGGGTTCTATTTTTCCTGCAGTAGTCAACTGTGTGTGTGTGTGTGTGTGTGTGTGTGTGTGTGTGTGTGTGTGTGTGTGTGTGTGTGTGTGTGTGTGTGTGTGTGTGTGTGTGTGTGTGTGTGTGTGTGTGTGTGTGTGTGTGTGTGTGTGTGTGTGTGTGTGTGTGTGTGTTTGTGTGTGTGTCTGTGTACATGTGCTCTTGCTTTGCATTACAAACAGCCTTTTACCACAGCATGTGGGACACTAATATTACCATATTCTCAATGGACATTGTGATGTCATCAGCTATATCAGATATTTGGATATACAGTCATCTCCCCAGGGCATGGTCAGACACTGGCCTGGAGGCCAGGCAGGCATCACCTTATCCTATAACAGACAGAAGACAGTGACATGGCTTATAATCAATCCACATACATCATGGCATGGTTTATAGGCCTTGTGTTATCTTTCTGAGAAAGCCCTATGGTCTATCCAGCTGCTGCATGTGTCTGTAGAGGTACATGCAAAAGAGACCATTATACTCTATTACTGTTTTGATGAAGTTTGACTACAGTGCTGTCATACATTCCTAAGATCTGAATATGATGGTGTAACCTATGATGTACACCATACACTTGTCCTGGAAGATCATTAATGAGAGAAGTGAAAAAGTGATTACACATATTGCAATTTTTTACCTCAACACCCCTACAAGAGCATTCACTATAGCGTTGTGAAATTTGATGCTATAAACTGTCTAATTTTCCAAGGCCAATATATATCAAATGTACAATAACCATTTCAGCAACACAAATGCAGATATACTAAGCATTGCGTAGCTATGCAAACTGAGCATCAGACATAGCTTTTGTATCCCTGAATCTAAAAGATAGAAAACAGGGATATTGCACAGTTATCATCACTTGTGTTGTGTGTGGGAGGGGGGATGCAGGAAGTCTAGGCTGACACAGAAGGTCGGTGAGTGTGTGTGAGTAGGAAGGAGAAGAAGATAGTCATTGGAATAAAACAACAAATGGCTGGTAAGACAAACTAACTGTTTTTGTGTCTGTAGAGGTCCTCCAGGTAAAATTGGTGCATGACTGTCTGCATGAACACAGCCAAGCTCTGTGCTAGATCTACATCTTGGTCTGTCAGATAGGTGTGAGCCATGCATGGTAGAGATTGCAGTTTTTAGTTGTCAACCCCGAACCATGGCTCTGCCAGGTGTTATTCTGGCATGTCCATGCCCATGGTCAGATGCAGTGCTGCTACCTGAATGTGACTGATGTCTGCTGGATGATCTTCCTTCATGAGGATGTCCAGGACCATGATCCCATGACCTGCCATGTCTGGGTGTGGATATCAGCTCACTGATAGAGAAGTGGAACTACTGCCACTATGGAAGCATGATCGATCATAGCCACATTGGTTGATAGCATATGTTGTGGCTGACTTACACCCATGAGGATGCCATTCCCCTCCCAGTAGTCGTTCCATCACAGATACTGCTTGTTCTAGACAGACACCCCCACATTACAATGATTTGTTCATCTGATCCAGTGAATCAGCAATACAGTGGATGCAGTCATGCATGTCAGATTCTGCCACATCCACAACCCTGATTATTTTTCTGGAGCATCTATAGGAATGTGCCTGTGCCTCCACGATGGCCCTAAACATACATTGTGTGGCATGGGATGTGACACCTGCCCCAGGTGGAGGAGGGACTGAGGGCCCTTCCAAGCACCCCTATCAATCCTCCTGTGTGGCCCACCACCCACGCTTTGGACAGACTCAACAGGCACTAAAGCCGCAGTAGCCATGCTTCCTTGATCAATGTCCTCATGCTCCACATGTCCAATATTTGTGGGCTGAGTAGACTGGGTAGGCATAGGCCTAATGGATGTGTCCAATGGAAATGCAGGGGATGGCTGTATGTCAATTTCTGTGTCCAATTCAACTTTTGCACATCCTGACTGTGCCTTACTTCTGCCACTAACTTCATCAGAGTCTGTAGATACACTGATACCAGATGGCACAGGGCCCACACTCCCACTCATATGATCACCTGTGATAAAAAACAAGAAACCCAGGAATATATTAATATCTACTGTTGTGCAATATATGCTAACAAACTAAAAGTGCTGCCAATATCACAGACAGTACAGCAATACACACGCACAACAGACTCTGACATCAGTATCACAAACTACAATATTTCTTTAAATTGCTCAGAAGTGCTGACATAAAGATATTTGGCTTAACATCTGCAGAAGACATACTGCGCTGTACTCCAGATGGTCTTGGAAGAAGTTAAGCAAGAGGTAAAAGTGAAATCATCACAAAGCAAATCACAGTTTTACACATGTCTCTCCACCAATGATCTTGATGTTTTTTTTTTATTTCCTTTAGACTAGTGACTATATTACTGTATTATTTCTCTGTCTTACTAATTGTGTCTGCTGTGTATGTACAAACTACTTTTAATTAGGAGTCACTGCATTTTGTATGTAATTTTTCTTTGCAAACTTTATATTATTTTTATTACATCTTATTGATGTTTGTGGAGCTTTTCTTCCAGGACCTCCACTGAAAATGGACCTGTGTCCAGTGGACTATCCCAGTTAACAAATGTAAAATAAAATAAATAAATAAAATAAATAAATAATTAACAGTAACATGGGGGGGTAATACATTTACCCCTCTATATGTGCATTAATGGTACTTTGAACAAGAATGGTGCTGACAACTCCAGACTAAGCTTGTAACTGTAGCAATCTTCACTCCCCCTTTAAAAAAAGGCATGTGATACAGAATTAACTTATTCATTTTAGTTGTTTTGATATACAACAGTATTCAGTTGTTGAGATACTAAATCTTACCTGGAAGCTCCTCCTGGGATGTGCTTGCTGTCTCAGAAGGTGTTGTGCCCACATCCAGAACATGCTGTACTGCACAGTCCTGGGAGCTGTCTGGATCTCTTAGATTGGCGAGGAACTGTTCATTGTGGGTAAGTAATGGTACCTTAGCAGGCCCTCCCCTGGTAACCATTTGGTCATGGCCCACTGCAGCTGCTCACCTCCTTGCAGATGTTATCATGTCGGTGGCCCTGTGGTGCACCTATTCATATGTTCTGCTGTGGCTGTCCATGAAACTGACATCATGAACAATCTGCTGCCATAGTTGCATCCTACGTGCCATATCTTCCCCTCCCCTTTCCAGGAGAAAAGCACCATGTTGCAGAAACCCATTGGCTATGACTTGGTTTTCAGCATCAGTGAAGGGGAGTCTCCATGGACTGACATGCCTGAGTTACATATTTGTAGGTGTCCCAAGAGACAACAGAAGTATAATGCAAATAAGTATCACATGACTACAAAATAACTGTTTCAGATAAAACAGAAAAGGTAGCTAGTCAGTATTACTCACTAGAGAAACACAAAACTGTCTAGAGATGTGAAATACTAACAACAGACAGGATGCAAAAGAAAGAGAGTTACAGGGGAAACATATCCTTCTTTGTGCCATAACAGCAATTTACCTTTGCTCCCCCCAAAAGAACAGTCCAGTCTTGTTTGTGCCATAACAGTAACTCATCCATGCTCCCACATCCACAAAAGAACAGGAAAAAGACACATTTTGCTAACAAAAACTCTTTGAAATGGTAAACGTGCTATCAAAGGACCTGTTCCAGAGACATCTGTATATATTTATCACACAACATTCCATTTTCATGCATTGCCAATCATGCGTACTTCTGAAATCACTTGACAAACAGGCCCATGCCATCAGTATACTTCTAACTAATGCATACAGATGAAAGTGTAAAAGCCTTTGCTTCACATTATTCTTAAATGCATTCCAGCATATGCAGTATGTAGGTGACAAAATGAGCGCATACCTGCTGAAGTTCCCTACCCCTCTGTACAGATATATCCTGAAGAATAAAGCATTTTTGCATTTTTTTCAAACATGTACAACTCTTCTCAACATCAGTTTGACTAGCTGCATATTTGCTTTTTTATAATGGTGTAGATTATTAGCAGATTGCATCTGTCTTTGTCTGTGGTTCATACATGTGAATTACAACATAAGCAGCTGAATTGCAAGCTAATCAACCAAGCCAACACAGTGTAGCTATTCAATAAGCTATAAAGCATCTACGTAAGCTCCATGCTGGTTTTTCTTGCGGATGTCAAAACATTTGGAGTACAGACATGGAAAGTCTATACAGACAGAATGTTAGGGGCTGCTGCTGCTTTAGTCCATTTATATGTGCTAGAGGCTGAAGCCAATACTGCTGCTGCTACCAATAGGCCTAGGCTAAGAAGGAGAAGATTGTTCAAGCCACGTTTAACTTATCACAACCTACGTGATGTGGAAATTGTAGAGAGCTACAGGGTGGACAGGGGTCACTACAAGAACTCACTTAGAGCCAGAGCCAACCAATGGGAACCCATCCCAGTGGAAATGAGGTATGTGCCTCCCTTAAAATATTAGCTACAGGTACCTTTTAGAGGCCAACAGGAGACATACTGGTGGTATCACAGGCATCAGCATCCCGGATCCTTGACCAATTCCTGGATGCTATGCTCCAACAGGCCACTGGGCACATATATTTTCCCCATAGTTCTGAGGAGAGGGCCAGAATTATGCAACAGTTCTATCAGGTAGTCCACTATCCTGAAGTACTGCATGCCATAGATTGCACTCATGTAGAAATGAAGGAACCAACAGGGGGAACAGGGTAGGCTCTACATTAACAGAAAAGGCTACCACTCTATCAACCATCAAGTCATGTGCAATGCCAAAAGAATTATCTTGGACGTGTGTGCTGGCAACCCTGGCAGTTACCATGAATCACATATCTGGCACACCTCCCAACTGTATCCAAACAGCACACCTCGCACGTACAGCATGCTCGGCCAAACCAATCCGAAAAAACACTAGAGGCCAGCATAAATAGTTCCACGTCTTTTATTCGAAACTTAATGAAATACTGCAAAAGGACATAATAATGTCCAAAGACCAACACTCAAACTAGTTTCGGCTACTGCCTTCTTCAGTGAGAGAAATAAAGAAATATTAAATGCAACCAGCAAACCAGTAATCTTTATATATTCTTCACCCAGCCAATAGAGATAGAAGGTATAGTCCATACCTTCTGAATAATTCATTAGTTGACAACCAGGCTGCAGTAAGCAAAAAGTAAATTAAGACATATTTTGGGATGTCCTTGATAATCATTTGATATTGGTATATACCATAAATTGTATGCATTAATATGGCAAAAAACATTGATAAATGAGCAAATAATCCATGTGAACATACACATTTAAACCATAAATGAAAATAAAACCAAGCAACAATGCTGTATATATTGTTGTAGTATACACATTATTTGCAAAATCAACGCTATGTTAAAATTCTTTAATAATTGAATAAAGTAATATACTCATCATAAATGGTCATTGAGACCTGGTGGAAATAGGGCTCCAAGATGGATAATCCAATACTTTTCTTTATGGCTAAGTATACTTTGCCATCCTTGTTGATTATGCCTGTTGCCTGTGATTTTATCAATAACTGTAAACATGAATTTTGCCGTAGGGTGTTTAATAGTATGTTGATATAAAGCATTCGTCAATTTCATATTACGAATGTCACTCCGATGTTCCCCTATTCTTATTCTCAATGATCGTGAAGTTTTGCCCACATAGAAAGCAGAACACTGACATGTTGCCAGGTATATAACCCAGCTACTTGAGCAATTACCAAATATCCTGACATCATAAACTTTGCTTGTGTTAGAACTGGTAAATTGTTTAAGCTTGTTCACTTGACTACACAAAGTGCAGTGTCCACAAGGGAAAGTTCCCAAGAGTTCATCCCCTGTTATAGTCAATTGTTTGTACTTTGCCCCTCCACTCTCTCTCTGTTTGTAATGTGAAAATAATGATCCCATGGTTTTCCCTCTCCTATATGATAGTTGACATTGGTTACCCAGGATACTACGAAGGTAGTCATTAGCTAACAAAAATGTTCCAATTGTCATTCAGAACATTTCTAACCACCTGGTGGTTCCTACCAAAGGTGGTAGTGAACCTGATAGTGTCATCCTTTGGGTTGTGTGTGCGGTCCTTGTATTCCAGCAAGGTTTTCCTGTCTTGTTTGTCTGTCCATGCACTGGCGGATGCAATATCGAAGATGCAATATCCCCTGTCCAAAAATCTATTTTTCAGATCTACTTTGGCATTCTCATAGTCAATATTTGAGGAATTGATCCGTTTAATTCTCAAATATTGAGATTTTGGGATATTGCGGATGGTGTGGCATGGATGCATACTAGATGCATGAAGTAATGAATTGAATTGTGGATATTTCCGATGAATCTTAGTACTTAGGGTATGGTCCTCATTCCGATACACTGTAACATCCAAAAAGTCAATTTGATCAGTGTGAGAAGTGATAGAGAACTCAATACCCCATATATTGCTGTTAAGATATTCCACAAATTCAATAAGATATGTGGAATCTGTATGCCACACCATCCAACAATCATCAAGATATCTCCGCCAGATATCGATCTCCACCAAATAAATGTTATGCAGGGGATTATATAAAAGGCATTCCTCAAGATAGACCATGAAAAGATCTGCATATATGGGGGCAAAAGAGGCCCCCATGGCTGTACCTTGCAGTTGCCAGTAGCACACCCCTTGAAAATAAAAAACATTTTTACTAAGCACATGCTCTGACATACAGATGAGCAATGTGTTAAATCCCGGTGGATACAGTTCAACCTTGTTGAACCAGTGTTGTAGTGCCTGCAACCCTGCCCAGTGTGGTATACTTGTGTACAAGGACTTAACATCAAGTGTGCACATCAACCATTCTGGCTCAAGTTGTGTGTCTTCAATAATTTTCAAAAATTCTGTTGTATCCTGTATTCTTGCCCTTACATGTCCCAGGAGTGGTTTAAGATGTTGGGTTAAGAATACCGATAATGGTTCTGAGAGTGAACCATTACCCGATACAATAGGCCTACCTGGAGGGTGAGTAATGGATTTATGTATCTTTGGGAGTAAATACAGAATTTGCTTGGATGGATCCTTAACTTTGAGGTGTTGTACTGTTTTAATGGGAATAATACCTTCTTCCACTGCTGAGTCAAGAAATGCATCAATCTCCTTTTTAAATCGATGTGTAGGATTGATACCCATGTACATGTAACATTTAGAGTCAGATAGTTGTCTGAGTCCCTCTTGGACATAATAATCCATATTTAAAATCACAGCAGCTCCTCCCTTGTCAGCTGGGAGTATAGCAATGTTGTGATTTTGCCTAAGTTCAGTAAGTGCCTTCTTCTCAGATGAGTTAATGTTATCTTGTGAAATGTGACATTCCAAATGGGGGAAACGTAAATCCTTGAGTACTGCCTGTTGAAAGATGGCAACATTTTTGTTCATGGGTGGTTGAAAATTAGATTTATGAAATGTAAATCCAGCAGATCTTTGAGTATTAGATATATCCTGTTCTGAAAAAAATATTTTAAGGTTAAGTCGTCGACAATAATCCAACACATCCAATGCAATTTGATATTGATCAGAGAAAAAAACTAGGTACAAAACCCAATCCTTTATTAAGTATTTTGTATTGGTCATCAGTCAGTACAGAATATGATAAATTAAGAACATTATCAAATTTCGTTGTTACTGTTTCAGTAAGGACTGAATTAGTCCTGTCATTGATTCTGTTCCTATTTCGATTGGAATGTTTCCTCCCCCCTCTGTATTTCCTACCTCTCCTAAAGGGATAGTAGTATTCATTTTTTTCTTTAGTGGTGAGTTAACCAATGTTCCACCCTCACTGTCGATGTATGAGGACTCCTCCCCTGATGTACTGGTATAAGATTTGTCCCTATGTTTAAGTATGGACCTAGGTCTCTTTCTGGTCCTGCCCCTGGTCGTTCCTGGGACTGAGTCCTGAAATCTCACAGTCCTCTGTATTTGGAATGGGTGTCCCTTATTGTAGTCCATGACATCCCTATTGATTTTTTTAACTTTCCTATCCCTTACTATTTTGTCATATGTGGTTAGTTCTTTGGATAACCTATCAAGTAAGTCATGATAATTGGTGCTGGACTGAAATTTTTTGCACTCAATACTCAAATCCTTGACTTCGGATACACATAAGTCAATGATCCTTTCATAATAAGAGGCTAAGATTTTGACAAAAATCATAGAGCCATTTTGCAATGCCTGTTCCCATTCATCAGTCAGCCTCTGTTCAGATCTGCCGACTATTGGTCGTAACTTTATACGAAGGCATCTGGGGGCCATATTTTTATGCAGATAGGCCCTGAAAAGCCTAATGTGCCATATATTAGCTCTCAGCCCTTTAAGGCCTTTCTCTAAATTCCGAAACACCAATTCACAACCATCAGAAATATTACAATTTGGTTGACTTTGGTTGTTGCTTGGGATTTGGTCTAATCCAAAGACACCAATATCTTCCCTATCAGCACACAACCCGTCTAGTATTTTGTCCAAATCCATAATTAAATTTAGTATAAGTTGTCCAAGAACCAATATCACAATGGTTCAAATGAAGAGTACCTGATTAAATCTCAATGGAAAGACCAGAGGCAGGGCCAAAAAAAGTATCCTGATCAGTACCACACAATAATAGTAGAATAGTATCTATGAATAATACATAGGACAAATCCAACCAGAATTGTTAAATAAACTAATATAATAACTGTACACAATGGCTATACATTCCTATCTCCATGATAGTATTCATGGAAACAGAGTATAATAATGAGACACTTGTACATTCAATAACACTTGTAGCACATTCTACAATTGGGGATGCATTAGCGTTGTTCTATTCTATTATTAGAAGTGTTATAAATTAGTGATCCTTCAGTAAGAAAAAGATCTTTTCACCACTTGTTCAAAATAGACTTGGGTGATACACTGTTGTCTTAATATCAAAGATCACATATTCACTTTCGTACTATATGTTCATAAATAAACACAGTAGGTTCAAAATAATAACATCAGAATAGCGCTTGTGACACCCTCAAAACACAATATTATGATGTGTTAGTGTGCCCTACTGACAGTATTGAGTCGTTAAGTAAAGACCTGTTAACTGTCCCTGAATATGATACATTGATAACTAACAAATACGCATGATCATGTCTGAAATTAGAAATGGTACACCCAAAGTAGTTTTAACATCCTTATCATTCCCAATGATTAACAAAAAATAACCAAAACTGCAATTCTCATATTGTATCTATGCAAAATAACATTCATAGACAATATGCCTAAAAAAGCATGTCTCGACGGGCTCAACGACATATAAATGTCCATAAAATATATATGTCCATAAATTATTTTAAAGTCCAAGCTTTGAGTGAAAAGTAGACCAAATATTGTTCCTCATAGAGATTAATGGCGTGCTTCCAGATGAACCATAGGCCCTCCACAGTGTAATTCCAATGCGTACACGCTGTAATCCACAAAACCAATTGTTAATATGTAGAAATAATTCATTGTTTAACCTTGAACAACCCCAAATGTCTAAAAGAAGCCTGTTTTGTATAAAATGTTCAGTACCTGAGTTTCCGCATAAACACTCGCTCCTTGTCACGCAAAACAGTAATCGCACATGTACGTTGATTCACCCACAAGCCCAAATAGCCAACAAATGAATAAGTAGTTCCAAAAATAGAATATAATTCCAAAATTTGCTGGTATAATCCTGGTATCATGCTGGTAAAGTAAAAATAGTATTTCAGGGAAGGAGTCCTCTCCTACTGAAAGTGGAGCTAAACGCCAACAGCGAGAGTCAACAAACCGAATCCAAACAGCACGCCTCGCACGTACAGCATGCTCGGCCAAACCAATCCGAAAAAAACACTAGAGGCCAGCATAAATAGTTCCACGTCTTTTATTCAAAACTTAATGAAATACTGCAAAAGGACATAATAATGCCCAAAGACCAACACTCAAACTAGTTTCGGCTACTGCCTTCTTCAGTGAGAGAAATAAAGAAATAGTAAATGCAACCAGCAAACCAGTAATCTTTATATATTCTTCACCCAGCCAATAGAGATAGAAGGTATAGTCCATACCTTCTGAATAATTCATTAGTTGACAACCAGGCTGCAGTAAGCAAAAAGTAAATTAAGACATATTTTGGGATGTCCTTGATAATCATTTGATATTGGTATATACCATAAATTGTATGCATTAATATGGCAAAAAACATTGATAAATGAGCAAATAATCCATGTGAACATACACATTTAAACCATGAATGAAAATAAAACCAAGCAACAATGCTGTATATATTGTTGTAGTATATACATTATTTGCTAAATCAACGCTATGTTAAAATTCTTTAATAATTGAATAAAGTAATATACTCATCATAAATGGTCATTGAGACCTGGTGGAAATAGGGCTCCAAGATGGATAATCCAATACTTTTCTTTATGGCTAAGTATACACCTCCCAACTGTACCAAATGTTTGTTGGGGGGGGCTATCCCATAGGGTCATCTACTAGAGAATACAGGTTATGCACTGGAACCATGGCTGATAACACACATCAGAAATGCACACATACCCACAGAAAAATGCCATAATGAGGGACACTCTCAAACTGGAAATGTCATAGAGCAAGGGTTTGGGCTGCTGAAGTTATGGTTCTGGTGCCTAAATACATCTGGGGGCCCTGCAGTACAGTCCACAGACATGTACAAAAATCTTCACAGTTATATATCAGGCTACACAGCATAATCTTGAGAAAACAGCTGCAGCAGGATCAGCAAGGGACAGGGGCACACATCAGACCACCAATGCCAAGGTCACCACAGCCACAGGCAGATGATGAGTCAGATGGGGTACCACCAGCTGCTGTGAGTGTAGGCAGATATAGGCATGTTCAGTATGCCCTTGCATTGGCTAAGACATAATGCATAGCACACTCACTCACCACCTAGGGGCATAAAACCTTCCTCCCACTCACATACATGTAGTAACATTGATGCCAGGCAACTCACACAACTTTTATCTCACCATGTATTGTATGTATCCTGCTTTCATCAGACAGAGTCAGCCCTGAACTAGCACTGTGGCAACTGCTGCATTTACAAGGTAAGTCCTGCACCTGGAGTGCATTGTTTAATAATATTATGGCATATCCTTGCATTTCATCACTTGTTACAGTAAGCTAGTAAAAGGTGGGAGATTTGTGCCAACATTATCGTAACATGTGCCAGCTGAGACTTATTTGACTTATATGTGTCCATTAGTAAATAGTAGGCCTCAGGCATCAAAGATTCACACAGCCATACCTCTCAAAAGTACTTATTATCACTGCATACCCTCAGTTTTGCACCATATGTTTGTATTGGAAAATCATAGATGACAGAAGTTGGGAAGTGATGATACACATTGCATTTTCTGACTTCACAACCCTCTCAAGATCAAACAACAGGCAGGAAGCAAAACAAGGAGAGTAACAAGAGCAACATATCCTTGTGTGTGCTGTAAGAGTAACTCACCTTTGCTCACCCCAAAAAGAACAGTCCATTCATGTTGTGCCATAACAGTAACTCATCTTTGCTCCCCCACAAAATAACAGTCCATTGTTGTTTGTGCCATAACAGTAACTCACCTTTGTTCACCCCAAAAGAACAGCTTATGCTTGTATGTGCCATAACAATTATTCAACTTTGTCCCTCCAACAGAACAGTTGTACCCTTGTATGTGCCATAAAAGTAACTCACCTTTGCTCCTCCCAAAAGAACAGTCCATTCTTGTCTGTGCTATAAAAGTAACTCACCTTTGCTTGCCCCAAATGAACAGTCTATGTTAGCATGTGCTATACAAGTAACCCACCGCCCCCACAAAGTTGCAGTCTATGATTTTTTGTGCCATACAACCTGCCCTTCAGTTGTTGGCAAATGCATATCATATTATTGCTTTTTTGGCAAATGCATATCATATTACTGCCATTTACTATCCTCACACATTTTAAGGCCAGTGATATAGCATTGCTTATAGGCTGCATGTCTCAGAGTACTTGTTAGATAACTGTCAAGTGACCAGGAAACACAGAAAGTTAAGACAGAGCAGTATATTTGCAAGCAATAATCATAACAGGTTGTGTGATCATTAAGTGCACTACATCCAAATATAATAATACATGTGAAAATTGTTTAAGGTTTAATATCAGTGTACATTCTGCTGCAGTTAGTTGTGTGATGAATGACTTCAGTTCTTTGCTGCAAAGCTGTTTGTGTGGCAAAGAGGGATAAGGCACCTATCCTGTTTTCTGAAGGTGCATTGGAGTGAGAGTTGAAATCCAGACCTATGTAGACATATCTCATGTGTACTAACATTTTCTATTGTTTATGTCAGATTGCTTTTCCTCATTTCAACTATTTCTTCCTTTTTTGTTTCTTTTCTTATCTTTTATACTAAATAATACCAAAAACCTGACAGAGAAAACACAACTTGCCAACAAATGAAGAGGAGGTTGGATGTTAATGAAACAGAACCTGTGAATTGTGCACTGCTTACTTTTATTTCCAACCTTGACAGACTTACATGTAACACTTTCCAAGTCTAACCTGACACACCCACCTGACGTAAGCATTCACAGTTGCCATTCCATAAACACAAACACTGAGTGCCTACACTATGTTTAGATCCCTACACAGATCCATTTTTGGGATTCAGCAATTCTAATAAGTTAAGACCTCATTTGCATCTTCACTGTGCTGACATTCCTGAATCTACACCATTGGCAACTGTGTAGCTAGGGAAACTAGAGGGAAAGTAAATGTTGAACACAGAAGGCAGGATATTACTTTTGGGATATATCTGCACAGAGGAGTACTGCTTTTTAGATGAATATGCCTACATTTCGTCAGCTACATATTGCATATGCTGACATGTAACTATGAATAGTCTATTTTTTTTATATTTATTGTAATGTTTTGTTTTATATTTATTGTGATTAGCACACTTTTAGCTGTCTGAATCATACCTCTGAACTGTACAGATTTTCTAAAAATGTCCTAGGCACAAAGGTTGTGAGTTAACATTTGCTACTAGTTCTTACTTGAAAAACATATTTGTATTTATTGACAGGAATGGAGTTTACATTTTACAACACAAACATTAAACATGAAGAAAAAGGTATACATATTCATCAATGTAATCTGAACTGATGAATATACATTTGGTGTTTTCCCATGTTTTCTAGTTTATGCAGGGAATTGTATTTTAGTCCCATTAACTTAAGAAATTGATAACATTATTTGCAACTTATATTTCATTGGTTCATGAGAGTGGTTCATTGCCATCTATATCACTGAAAAGTGAAGTTATCTAGAACTGAATCACCTTTGGCAGGAGTATCGAACTCTATGTAAGAGATGTATGATAGGTCAATAGTCTTAATTGTAAAATGTTGGGAAATAAAAACACAAACTTCTGTTATCCTTTTGTGAATTCTACTGTTTAATAATAAATGTGTACAAGCTAATTTGGGAATTACTGGGCTTATGTCAGTGGTCAGCAACAAATTAAGGGAATAAACATCCATTCCTTAGCCATATATTGGACTGGACTTTGAATGCATGTGCTTGCATTTACTGTTAAGATATAGTGTCCTGAAGAACTCCATCCAGTGCATGATTGTCTTACTCTAAGCGGATTGCTTTGCACACTTCTAGCATCCTGCATGCCACTTGTTAGAGACATAGTTAAGAGGAGGCCTGGTGTCAGTGCATGTCAATGGCTTCTTGTAATTGTCAGGTTAGGTCTGTACAGCCAGAGAGTGCCTCTTCATGTAAGCTGCAGCTTCCCTTCCATCTCAGAGAATTTCTTATCCAAACCTCAAGTCATGTAGTATTGTGTAGACACAGAACTGGTAGAGCAGATTACAATTCCAGAAGCCCTGGTCTTGCTACCACCACACAGGCAGCACAGCTTGGTCAATGGAACCTATAACCATTTGTCTCCAGATAAACCAGTAAACATACCTGGAATTTTTACTCCAAGGTCAGTTCTGTACAAATTTCACACAGTTTGCATTGTATTATATCTGTGTAGACTCCTTTCTGTGGCTGTATTTCAAAAGTTTTGGAATATGAATGGAACAACAGAACTGAATCTACATGGTTGCTTTCTAGCTTGTTGAATTGCTCCACCATGTTTACTGGGTTGATTAGCATGCTATTCAGCTGCTAATGCAGTGATTAGCATGCCACAGTGTTTAACTCATTTCCACAGGTGTGTGCACCTTTACACAGCACTTACTGAATTTTAGTTTTCCTGCGGACATGTGTGCATTGAGACACAATATGAACACTGAGAAAAACATCATGCAAGCTGTATTGAATCCCCTGGATAGTCTAAACATGTTAAATTTTCAAAGTCTAAACATCATTTTAGTAAAATATTTTTGCAGTACCTTCTTTGCAACTTTCAGTGACTGCAAAAGGGTTTACATTTTTTAGGGCAGATAGTCTGCATTATTTGAACTCACAATAAGAACCGTCTCATCTCCAGCATCTATTATGTAGTAATGGTTGTATATTACTGTCATACAGTATTTTCTACTAGATCAGATTGCAAAGGATTTCTACATTTAGTCAAAAACTGTTTCTTTGGCAATTAGACCAAATGACTAAAGTTCTGACTTCTTAATGAGCTGCTTCCTGTGGCAAGAGTACAGAGTTTGAATCTTTCTTCCTTCATTTATCTTCTGTGTGAGACTGACCAAGTCACTTAAATAGAATATCCACAAAGCAGCTACACCAGACCGGAATCACCAGGACACGTTTACTCGCAATAAGGTACTGACCACAGGCAAGATAACCACAAGGTTTATTAACGTGCTAAATTAGATATCACAAACAAACACACACGTTTTCGTCAAAGGAACTGACTTCTTCAGATAAAATCCATTAATCAAACCCCTCCTTTATATAGTATCAACCCACACAATTAATCAATTAATTAAATAAAACCATCAATCAATTACAACGTAAATAATAGACAAAACATTACATTATTTAAACAATCCATGCTTTCTTATAAAATAAATAAAATAATGTACAAATGAAGATGCATTCAGTCTATATACTACAATAAATAAATAATGATTTGATGTATACATTTATAATAAATAATAACATTTACCTAACTAAATGCATCCAGATTTTAACTTTAAAAAAGGCACTATAGAAATGGACTCATTTAGTCCTGGGGGCTGTGTGGCCTCCAACAAAATTTGCCAAAAAGTTTCCCTATGTGCCAAACTAGCCTCCCAGGGCCCACCTCTTATGTCTTTTGGAACCATTTCTATGGCAAAAAACAAAAAACTTGCCCCTTGACATTCAGTGAAATGTTTGTACAATGCGTTGGTGTTTTTACACTTGGCTATGTCATACCTGTGCTCGTATACGCGCTTCTTAAACTGGCGCTCAGTTTTTCCAACATAGAACGCTGGGCACATTTGACACATAGCCAAGTAAACCAATCCACTAGATGCACAATTACAATAACCATTGGTTTTGATGTCCCTCCCCCGACTTTCTAAATATAAATGACTGCCTTGTATAATAAACTTACAATAGGGACAACGCCCACATTTGTATGTGCCAGTTTTGTTTTTTGAAGTTGGTATATAAAGTTCCTGATTCTCCAATACCCTTTTCATATTCTGGCCTCTTTTATATATAGTTTTAACTGACCTGGCTTTAAAGGCATTCAAATCAGTAAATTCTTGGAACATAGACCATTCCTGGTCAACAATGTTCCTAACATGAAATGCATTACCACTGAAGCTGGTAACAAAAGTAAAATTACCAAAATTTACTTCCGTAGTGCCCATTGGGGTCCCCCCATCCAATTCTGTACATGTCTCCCCCAAAATAGGTCTAAACCTAGTATGTCGGGCTGCACTAACCTCTTCCTGTACTGATGTAATCAATTCGATGGGATAACCCCTCTCCAAGAACAAAGCTGTTAATACCCCACATTCCAATCTAAAATCTTCTTCAACAGAGGTCATTCGAGATATTCGAACAAATTGTCCCTTAAGAATACCTCTTTTTTGATAACGTGGATGTGAACTAGTGTAATGTAGGTAACCATTGGAGAAGGTAGGTTTTCTGTAAATACAGGATTTTACCCCTTCCCCCTCCTTTATAAGAGCCACATCCAAATAGTTTACCCTTTCAAACGAAATCTGATGGGTAAATTTTAAAAAAGAGGTAGTGGTATGTAGGTAATCAATAAACTTTTGGATGTCACCCACAGGGCCATTCCAGAAAATACATATGTCATCAAGAAATCGAACATAAAAGTTCCAATAGTTTGAAAAGGAACTATTAGTGACACACTTTTGCTCCCACATATACAGAATAATATCCGCGTAAGTTGGGGCACAATTAGCTCCCATGGAGACTCCCGAAATCTGATGAAAGTACTCTCCAGCAAAAAAGATATAATTATTTTTCAAGACCAACTCCATTAAATGAGTAATGGAATGGACATCATTGTTGGTGATATTTGGGCACTCCCACAAGGCTTCCTCCAACCATTCCAACCCTACCTCGTTAGGGATAACGGAGAAGAGATCAACTACATCGATTGTCAAAAACACAACATCTTTTTCAAATAGATGAGGTTGTATGCTATGTAGAAAGGCCCAAGAATCCTTTAATATATAACCTTGCCTTCCCCACAGTTCTTTTAATTTCCAATCCAGGTACTTAGAAATACTATGTGTTTTGGAGCCCTGCGCAGCCACTATGGGCCTCAAAGGAGGGTCCTCCAAATTTTTATGTACCTTGGGTATCCCAAAAATGGAGGGTACCCGTGGATTGGAATTAGAAAGGAAGGTATAAGTGTCCATTTCAATTACCTCCTGATCTAATAAATCTTGTATAGCCAAGTCAATTTTGTGGTAAGACAAATAAATCTCATTTATAGAAGCAGAAGTATACTTGTCATAGTCATGCAAAATATCATACATTTTAGCTTGATACAAATGGGCATCCATGATGACGGTCCCCCCACCCTTATCAGGTTCCATGATTCTCAACCCAGGTTCCCTACTTAGTTTTTCCAATAAATTCTTTTCATCAATAGTTAAATTGTCCCTGAGTCTATCCGAACCTAATTCCTTACGGAACCTCCTCTCAATCCTTTGCTCAAGATTTTTGAGCTGAGGGTGTAGTGGGGGGTTAAAAGTACTGGATTTTCTCAGATGTAGACTAGAAGTACCAGATATGCCACCTAAAAGATTTTCTAGGTTCAATTTGCGTACAAAGAGTTTCGAATCAAGAATTGCATGTACCAAATTGCTACGCTTGTTTGGTACAAATTTGAAACCCTTTGTAAACAATTGGAAACATGTATCAGTGATCACAAAATCACTGTAGTTGTAAATACAATAGTTATCTTTGGTGTGTAGGGAAAACTGCCCTGATGGTGCAATGGACAACTGGTCGCATACTACCAGTTGTGTCCCCTGTTCTTCTTCCATACCCGAGGGGGCCCCCCACCCCCTCTCTGTTCCTGCGGAGCCTGGACTAAAGGGGGGTAATCTTCGTTGGAATGTTGCCCCTGCTGTCGTATGCGTTCGGATCTTCGTAACACCTGTTCACCCTCAAAACCTTCCCCTGATGTTTCATCCGTGGAAAATACTTCACCCCTAGAGTTTTCCAACATAATGGGATTGGGGTCATTAGATCTATATGTAGCTTCACTGGCCTGATGGTAAGTACGCCATCTATTGGACGGAGGGTTAGGGTACTGCCGCCCCTCCTTGTATTCTAAAATATCCCTCCTTAACTTTTTATATTTACGACTAAGTACCATGTCACAATGCATATCTACATCCCTCCGGATGTCATGATACTTGGCTGAATCAAAAAGTAAATCTTCTGTCATACGTTTATAATAATGAGAAATATCTTGTTGCAATATAGAAAGTTCATGACAGTTTTTCTTTATAATTGCTTTAACTATATTTAAACCACATTGGTCAAAGGCAGCAATAAGTTCTTTATGAAAATCACTACCAGGTGTAACCTGGTGAGGGTATTTAGAAACCCTGAGGCCCTTAGGTACAATACCTTTATTTAAATTCTCAGTCAAATATAAATTGTCCAGCTCCAAAGTTTTGTAACGATACAAGGCATTTTCAAATAGACGTTGAGTCTCCAGGTAAGTCCTACCCGGTCCCGTACGATCGCTGTTGTTCTGGTCAAACAAAAATTCGGGCTTGGTAAACATCCAGTCCATAAAAGTAGAGGTCGGGAAACCGTTCCCCTGTTGGCCAGCACTCCTGTTTGTTTCCTGACTCGGGGAAACAGCAGCTTCACGCAAAACCGCCGGTGTGCGGTCATACTCATTAGCATCACTGTTCCCTTGCTTAGCCCTCACTTTGGTACGGACCGTACCAAGTGAACCACTGTTGGAAGGTGAAATGCGGTTACCAGAAGAAACCAATTGCATAATGTTACGCTGTTCACTAATAATGTTACTGATGCCTACACCGATAGGAGTAAGCAAGTTAATCAAAGTGGTCAGTTGACCCGTGAGTTGCACAAATCCGTCCCCTTCAGACCTGGATCCATCGACAGAAAAACCTCTCTGTCCCTCCTGCCCAAAAGGAGAAACCGGGCTGGCTGCCATGACAAACCTTCCAAAAGAACAACGCTGCAAAAAACTAAAAACAATATCCACAAAGCAGCTACACCAGACCGGAATCACCAGGACACATTTACTCGCAATAAGGTACTGACCACAGGCAAGATAACCATCATGAATCCCATCATGTCTATTGTAGTCTAATGGTTTGCCAGATGAATTTTCAATAAATGTAAGTTGCAAGGAAAGTAGTATGTGCAATTGTCAGAACATGTTAAGTCTGATTTCAATGTGAGGCTATTTTGTTTTACTTTGTTTTGCAAATGCCTGCCATTGTTTTTCCATAAAATAAGAAATAGAAGTTTTAAATTAAATACAAATCTATAAAAAAATGTAAAAAGAAAAAAAGAAAATAGCATGCACTCTGACAAGTTTGAACATTTTTTTCTTGCAACTGGAGAGAAGCAAGTAATGTGACACTGATATATCTGAGGGGTAAATCCTTACACTACCTAGATCCCCATTTGACCATGATCCAGGTCTGTTTGATGGTTGTAAAAGATCCCATGGCACCTATCGAAAACAGTAGAGGAAGTTTCTCAATGCCTTCGCTAAATTTCCTCCAGTAGTATAAATAATACTTTGTGTCGCCTCTAAAGATACCACTAACCCAGTGGGGATTACATCTTCACCAAAAGATAAATAAAATAAATAAATATGGGTGACAATACAACTTGTCTATCTACCAGTTTATTTAATCATAATACATCAAAAATGTTATGTAATCACATTTTATCTAATGAAATTCTTCAATACATTTTACAAGTTATAACATTGGTAATAATCAAAGATTATGGTTTTTATCACTGTCATGAGTTTTACTAAAGATGTATAAATAATATTGCAGTTTTCTTTGTTAAAGCATGCTGGATTGTATGAACTGGTGGTGCACTTCTAGTGTTTTCCCCCTTTCTTTCACTTTAGTGCAACCAGAGAGTTGGCATATATAAGCTGGGAGAGGGTAGAGAGTCCCCACATCAGGGGGTGTAGGGGGATTGCCCTTCTGATTTTTTTTTTTTTGATTTTGTTAGTCTAGATGAAGAGAGTTTAGTTAAGTTGTGCTTGATAAGGTATGTTTAAATATTTTGTACTTTAGATGAAATGATAAGACACCCATGCATCTATCTAACTATATATATATATATATATATATATATATATATATATATGTAAAGTAAATCCCTGTAGTGCATCTAGTCATAGGTGGTAAGATAACTCACACCCTCAAGGAAAAACATTAATCCACAGGGAAAACAGGTACTTCTTGAGTATCAAAGTTGCTGGCTGAGCCTCCGTAAAACCAGAAAAAAGAACCATGAACTGTAGCCAAACTCACTTGAGACTTCAGAGTAATCAAGCAATTATATCTTGTTTATGAAATTGATACTTTTGTATTGAAACATAAAAAATAAAAATATTAAATAGATGAGTGCTTTCACTCTTAACAGAGCTTCATCATATCTAACTCCAATTTACATGGCACACATTATTTATACATACTTTAATATATAGTTCATTGTCATTTTGTTTTAGCTGGTATTTTAAAATGTATGCTATAGATTTTTGGCCATGTTAAAGTAGGATAGGTCTCATCTTTAATCCCTGTTCTGCATATCTACTCTTACTGGTAGATAATTGGTTCCAGCTTATGTGCTGCATTCCCATCTTATAAAGCTTGTGACTAATTGATACAGATACTTTATATACCTATTGTCACCGACTATGCACATCCATTAGTACATCAACTTATCTGTAATGCAATAAGTAAATGTCATTTACCATATTAAAAAAATGGGCAACAGGTGTTAACAAATGCATGACGATGACCATTAAGTATCACACTGTTATAATCATAATTGCAGCTATTTGTAACAATGCTGGTAATTGTCCAGATGTCCCAGTGACTAGACACATCTATCTTGTATCCTTTTGTTTCAGGTTATATACCACCTTTTTAAAAGCTGGTATTGCATTTGCAGTCTAACCTGAGCAGAGTAGCACTCTGTATGTTGTTTAAGTTGTAGCAACTGCTTGCTACATTGTAGCAAACAGTTTGCTATAGATTAAAAGTTAGAGACATTTTTTTTCACTAAAACCTGAGATCTATAGTGCCTTGTGGCTGTGCAGGCAGAGTATAAACTGTAGCTACATTTGGAGCAAGCAGTTTGCTACTATTAATTAGACTTTTTTAAGTAAAACATGAGCACCATAGTGCTTTGTGCAGGCAGGGTATAAACTGTAGCAATTGTTTGTTACAGTTTATAAGAAGAACATCTTATTTATTTTAATAAAAAGGGTAAAGATCGGGGTAGAGCACAGAAATGGAACCTGAATGGCTAGGCAGGAGGGAGGTGGCATGTTGTGCATCTTTTGCACATCAGCGGAAGAGCTTGGGGGGGTGGATCTGTAATGAGACAATCACAAGATCAGCTTTATGCAGATACAGTAAAATTTTTTTTAAACTCTTTAATGCAAGAGCTTGGGGATGTGTGGCGCTGTTATAAACCAATCACTAGATCAGCTTAATACAGCTACAGTAAAGGCTTTTTTTCTTCTTTACCTGCAGAGCTAAGGGAGGGGGTCAACCTTCTTGTGTGCCCTCATATTGATTGGACACTGTCAATGTTCTTATTCAGTTAAAGTTATATATTAGGCAACTTAATTTATGTTTATTTTTTGACAATGCTCTAACTCCAGACAATTTAGTTACATTGGAATATGTAAGTGAGAGCTAGTATATTTTAATAACAAAGGACTTACAGAGATATTCAGTAGCTGTCTCTAAGCTTACTGGAGAGAATCTGTTGTAGATATGTATTTAACAATACCCTTATATACAGTACCCCTAAATGATACCAGAGTCAAAATCATAGTCTCTAATAATGCAGCTCCTACCACGTCATACTTAGAAGACTATCAAAATTCTCTGTTTTCCTTGACAACAGTAAAACCCAAAAATAAGTGTTTTGGGATGTGACTTGTTTGCAAGATGGAGTAAAAAGATAAAAATAATTTTGTATGATGCTATGGACTGTATTTTTGATAACATTGCACTAACAAGGGTACCGTACAAAACGTAATTGAAAAAAACACCAATACGAAAAAAAGTCAGTGGTCCAGAAACTTTTACTGTAATCACAAAAATCAGTAACACTGAGTGCTTTCATTCATTAAAATTAGAACTTCATCGGAATGATGTCCTAACTACAGCTTGCCCCTATTTAAATGCAACACCACCAATAGGATAACAGTATGTCATAAAGTTAAGTGCAAAATTAATAAAATAATTAAAAAGTTCATCCTTAAAGGAGTATTCACAAAGCAAGTAGTAAACCAGTTAATCACAGCAGTCATTGCGTATCCATAAAATTGATGTATCTATAATTATAAATGAATTATATGAAAATACATGCCAACAACCAAATAAAAATTGTAGTAAAGAGTGCAATTCTTCAAAAAAATGCAAATACAATCCATTGATAAAACTTTAAATAAACACATAAAAGTCATATCATGGTTTACAACCTCACCAATAGAACTTTTTTCTGATTCTGTGACATCTGTGTTCAAGAGAGAATTTAATGTTATGCCCTCATATCGATTGGAAACTGTCAAAGTTCTTATTCAGTTAAAGTTGTATATTAGGCAACTTAATTTATGTTTATTTTTTGACAATGCTCTAACTCCAGACAATTTAGTTACGATAGACCCTAAACATAAAACCACTTTTATACCCCTAATGAATCCTATGGTAGCTGCTTTTGAGAGATTATGTCAACATGGTTTTTGATCTGTTTACACCAGCCCTAGGCCACTGTCATCTAATCTTACTCCTTTGGAGAGGAATGCACTGTTATCAAAAATGGATGGCTAGACTTATGAAACCTGACAAGGGTGGGGGCATTGTGAATATGGAATCTTTTGATTATTCTCTCAAAATGTTTGAGATATTGGCAGATGAGACAACTTACAATAGAGTGCCTAAAAACAAAGTTAATATTTCTTGTGGTAAAATTGATTTAGCTTTGTTCAAATTCCTATTTCAGAGTTATTTGGATGTCCATACGTACAACTTTTTAAAGTGGACAGTCTTGTTATTCCTTCTTTGTTTGGAATTATTAAAGTTTACAAGGACCCTTTTGATCTGCCTTTCTCTCCTATACTAGCAGCTAGAAAATCCAAGACAGAATCTTTGACTATTTACATTGATTTGTTGTGTAAGAAAATATTGGAGTCCAAAACTTATATTCTGAGAAACTCTTGGCAACTCTTGAAAAAAATAAATGGTGTCACTATTGATTACAATTTTTAGTTTATTACTTGTTTACAGTTATACCTCACTTGAAAGGTATTGAATATTTAATAGCAGTTTTGGCCAAACATTGCCGAATTTACACACATTTGCTGTTGGATTCTCAGTTTAAATCAATTGAAGTTTTCTTAGGTTTGGTTTTAAACAACAATTTTGTGTACTTCGAAGGTATGTACTTCAACCAGGTGTCTTGCATTGCTATGGATGCATCTTGTATTCCCATTTATGCCAATGTGGTTTTGAATTACTGGGAGGAGAACTTAATTTTTACTTCAGAATAGTTCTGGTTAGTAGCAGCATCCTTCAGATTTTTGGCTGACATCTTAATTATATGGAAAGGGACCCCAGAAGAGTGACTTGAATTTAAAAAAGGTTTCTGCATTTTCTACAGTCTTTTTATCTTTCACGCACCATTTGAGCCTTAACAGCATTGACTATTTAGATGTGACTATTGGTAAGGATTTAACGCTTTCAAGATACAACTATTTTTCAGAAAAAAAATTCCAATTCATACCTATATTGTGCTAGTTGTCATCCTTACTTCCACAAAGAAGGTATAGTCAAGGGCCAAATGTTTCATTTGTCACGCCTAATAAATATGGACAAGACTTTTATTATTGAACTGGATTTTTTACACAGTTTATTCTGGACATGGGGCTGTCCCTGGCACTTAATGAGAGAAACTAAGAACAAAATACTTGTGGGTACAACATCTAAGTTCCATCTCCTTTTGTGTAAGGAGACTTTTGATAAATCATCTTTGATTTCTTCTAAATCTAAATCTTACAGTGAACAAAAAAATATGTTCTTTGTCTGTCCCTTTGCAAATGATACCTTTAGATATGTTAATAATGTGCAGGACAATTGGAATTTGGTATTCCCCAATGAGTTAAGGCTAAGTAGTTTTCCAACAGTTGTTTATAGTAGAGGCAGAAATTTAAAAAGTTTGTTTGAGGTTAAGTTGATTTTTTCTACAGGTAAACATTGTTACATGGCCAAATATGGGAGTTGTAAACAGTGTTGGTTTATTCCAAAGGGTCATACATTGCCATTAAAGGGTCTGACAGGACTATTCCTTGTATATTTAGGGCAACTGTGAGACATCTATGGTTGTGTATGGAGCCACCTGTGTTTCCTGTCCTGCATTTTATGTAGGGAAACTACAAGAATATTGAAGGACAGAATTAGAGAGCATTGTTACAATGTTAATTTCAAACACACTTTACAGGCATAATTTGGATTGTATTAATTCTAAAAAGTGTGTCTTTTTTATAGTTGACCATGTACAACTTAACCCTAGGGGTGGTGATGTAAAAACTTTACTAAAGGCCTGTGAGTTAAAATGGAAGGTTAGATGGAACTCTTCTGTTCTTCCAGGTGTACATAATGTAAAATCTATTTCTAGTGTGTTCAAATGGAGAGCATGTAGTTTATAACTGTTTACTACAGCTTTTATTTGTTTGTAGGTATTTATTTTCATATAATTAATTGGTACTTACGTATTATCGCAACCAGATTTTTGTGATAATACCACTTGGTTCCCGATTTTGTTTTCTGACCGTTATTGGTTTATAAGTGTTATATAGTGTGTTTCCTTTAACAATACATCTTTTTTTCTGCAGTTTTTTTTTAATAAAATGTGTATAAAGTATAACCCCCCCCCCCAAAATAGAAAAATGCTGTTGTTTCTTTATGCAATTTACTGCCAGGGTGGTAAAGCTTAACTGAAGAGTGTGCCGCCACCGCTCGCTGAACGTTACTTTCCCTTTTTTTTTTTTTTCTTCATGGTAGCAAATGCTGATGAATGTAACAGTCATAAATGTGTTTTTTTGGACCTTTTTCAGCTATAGCTATAATATATATATATATATATATATATATATATATATATATATATATATATATATATATATATCACAGTTGTGTCAATGGTTTTCTCTGAGACTCGTACAGGTAGAACACAGGTTATCTGATTAATTAATTTTAGATGTGTTTCTGGGATTAAAATGTCTAAAACACCCCCCCCAAAAAAATAAAAACATGCTGTTGTGTTTCTTTATGCAGTTTACTACCAGGGAGGTGAAGCTTAACTGAATAGTGGTCCGCCGCCCGCTGAACGTTCCTTTCCCTTTTTTTTTTTTCTGTGGCAGCAAATGCTGATGACTTTAATGGTCATAAATGTTTTCTTTGACCTTTTTCAGCTATATCACAAACTCATACTGGTACAAAACAGGTTATCTGTTTAATTTTAGATGTTTCCTGACATTTGCACAACATTCTCAGTCAGATTACGATAACAGTAAGCAAGTGGTATTATCGCAAAAATCTGGTTGCGATAATACATAAGTAGCAATTAATTTACAATTATATTTATATCAATTTTATGGATATATGATTGATGTGATTAACTGGTTTACTAATTGCTTTCTGAATACTCCTTTAAGGACAAACTTTTTAATTAATTTATTACTTTTACACATAATTTTATGACATACTGTTATCGTATTGGTGGTGCTTCATTTAACATTACTTTGATGAAGTTCTAATTTTAATGAATAAAAGTGCTCAGTGTTGCTGATTTCTGTGATTACATTAAAAGTTTCGGGACTGTTGACATTTTTTTGTGTTAGTGTTTTTTTCAATTAGTTTTTGATAACATTTCTTTAACAAGGAGGGCTTAACATGATGGGATTTGGAGCGGCTTTAACACTATAACTATAGAGAGAGGAGAGAAGCTAGGGATTTGGGGGTATGGGGGGATCTTAGCAGGCCACATCTCTCACTTGTGCAAACAAGCTATGGATAAAGTTAAGAAACAGTATTCTGAATGCTATGCATGAGCTTTTGTAAAAAAGAAGTTAAACATCAGGAGGAAAATTAAGTAGCTGATTTAAGTTGTCAAAGCTGTACTTAATAATCAAATAAAAGTATTCAAAATTATTGGAAAAAAGTAGGAGGGAGGAAACAAAGCAGTTGTACAGCTGATTAAATAGATACAAAATTGGACTGGAAGCATAGCTAGCCAGAGTGGAAAGGTGGAGATGGGAAGATTTTCTGGGTACATTGAAGAGAGAAGAAAGGGGAGGTGAGAACTTAAAACAGGTTTATCAAACACATGAAGACACCACAAGTCAATGAGTATATTGCAGATAGAGTGAAATAGTTCTTCATCTCAATAATCAAAAAAGCTAAAGAGCAAACATTACTGTGATGGTAGATATACGTGTTGGAAGGAAGTAGTAAAGTATTTCCCTGGTAAAAAAAAGAGCCCAGATGGACTTCTGGTTAGATTATTCAAATTCGAGAAAGTACCTTAGCAGATCTATTCACATAAATGTATGTATTTAGATTTATCACAAGCAAGAAGTACTGGATGTTAAGAAAATGATTGTCCCACAATTCATGGAAAGTAGCAAAACACTTTCAGGCAATATTCATAGGTTAACAGAACTTACCTATGAACCTACAGTCTAGTTAGCCTGATGACTATAGTAAGGAGGTGATAGAGGAGAATCTGGCAGAATGAGTTATGACCATTCTATAGGACAACAGGCTTCAGGATCCAAATCAGTCTGACTTCTTATTCAAGCAAAGCTTGTAATCAGTTGTCCTGCTTTTCTCTAACTGGGTAACAGCAGCTCTAGATAATAGAGTTCCAGATGATATGGTCAATTTGAACATGAAAGAGACCTTCGGATGCTACATTGAAGATTATCTAACAAGCTAGAGGGGCTAAAAATAAGGCAGAACATTATAAAATATGAAGAGAAATGTATTAAAGAAGAACTCGGAGGCAGATGAGTGGAAAAGCCTGTCATGAGTGAAGACTCTTGACTAGTGGAGTTCTGCAAGGGTCAGTGTTAAAGTGGCTTTGCTATTTAACATATTTATGTTAGATATTTTAAAGGGGTAAGTGCAAGATGTAGCCTATTTGCAGATGATGCAGTCATTTTGCTTATAGCTCTGGATGGGAATAGTGCCAGAAAAGAGACCTTGAATTCATGTGAATTCACTGGTTACTGCAAGATTCTACATTGTGAATCCAACACTTGAAACTTACATATGAGCTACTAAAGGTTAAACAAGCAGATACAGTAATTATCACACCAGCTCCAGATCATCAGATACAAGTATGAAGCGTATCATAAATAGCCAACAGATACTGGGCTATATTCTGCAGGTCAAAGATACCAAGGATTGCAACCAAATAGAAAGCAAAAGCAGAGAGTGTGACCATGCATCAGGTAAAACATTCACCTTTGGGAGCCAGAAAAACAGCTCACATTGTGTCCGGACAAGATGACTTCAAAAAGGTGGATAACATGGAAACCCATATAAATAAAGTTTAATAAAAACACAACAAAGAATGTAATTCATACAAGCTAGTTAAACACTATCATTCTTTTACTAATAAGACTTCATTAGAACCAAAAGATCAGTATTTTGAAGCTGCTTATAGCAATACAAGCTTCTAGTCATACCAGGGATGGCAAGAATATGGTGTGGCTCTTTCACATTATGGTAAAACCACTGCTACAAAACTGTATGGAGAACCTAAAGGGAAAAAAACAGATGACATGAGAATCATCTGCGTGGACTAGAAGCAGTATGAACAACATATTGAAGAAAAGAACTTGGTTATTACTGAATACTTACCTCTGAAAGGTGCAGGGCCATTAATTGTGAGCTCCAGAACTGTACAAAATAAAATACAATGAATTACCAGAAACATACAATAAATCTCAAAACTCATAGTACTGTCACCAAAGTCTTTACAGGTACATGCTAATTCCAAAATCATTACACCACAATCTGAAGGGAACACTATGAGGTAATACATTCTTAGATTTAGTATATATTGACTGCATTTTATTTTATTTGTTAACCAAGTAAGCCCACTGGACACAAATATCTCTTTATAGGAGTAATCCTAGAGTACTACCTGGTTAACTGACTTGCTCAGAGTCACACACAGGCAAATGGAAATGGAAGGAGCTTGACGCTGTTCCCTGAACTACAGGAAGTAGATTATTAACAGCTCATAGCCTGAATTTTCTGCACTAACTGCCAGACTATATTTGCACTTTTAGTCATGCCATGCCCTGGAAATCAACCGCATTCATTCTAAATTCAGCAAGAACCCTTATTAGATACTAGGAGAGAAAGGATAATATATGGGTATTAAAGATGCTGGCTGTGAGTGAGGAAGGGATGAAAATAAGGTATAAAGACAGAAGACAAAGAAGAAGGAGGGTCCATGCACATAGTGGAACTTATTTTGTCTTGGAAATGAGGATCTTCTTTTTTTCACAGAAGCAGTTTTTGAGTTTTGGAACAGGCTGCCTGACTGGGATGTGGGTTATGAATCCATAGGCGTATATATGATTGCACAGGTCATCTGAAAGGGGCTGGGCAGTCATTGGCTAAATGTTGCAGCAGCTTCATAGGAGGTGCATCCAAATGAGCAGATTTGATAGAGAACTTTTGCCATTCTGAAATCACATTATGTTGGATAATAGGAGACCATTTGGCATAATGGCTAAGGTCTTCACCCCCCATGTATAAGGCTCGATCCTGGCCTCTGGCCAATGCCATGTTTCTCCCACCTCTGAAAAAAACAGAGTGTTGCCATCTCAAACTCTCCCAAGAATGGAGTTGTGGGCAGCAACAAAGACTATAGATGTGCCCTATAGGGAGATGAGTTGTACAGTCCAACTGCGTTGGGCATTGACTGTGGTGTACAGTATCCTCAAGATATGAGAAGACTAACCCTAGTTGAAAGGGTATTTCAGAGCAGCACAGTCAAGGCTCCTATACATAGCACATGCAGAAAACTATAGTTCAAAGTGGAAAGAGATGATGATAAAACAGGAGAAGCTCAAGTAACAGGGAGAGACTGGGACTTTGGATGCAGACCTTTAAGGAGAACAACAATAATCATACAGAATATTATATGCATAAAGTACCAGAAGGTCTTCTATGAACTCAGCCAACATGGAAATGGAGGAAAGAGATTCTGCCAATAGGGATGACTGCAATTAGGAATACAGACAATAGGCAAAGGGGGCAGGAATACACTGGAGAAAACTGGCAAAGGAACCAAGGTACTGGGAGCAAATAACTAGAGATGGAAAGGTAATAGGATGGAAAGATGCCAAGAAGTTATTTGGACTGCAGGTTAAAAATTGTCTTCCATATAAAGGACTGATATCAATGTATAGGCAAAGAGAAAGAAATAGGGGGTTGCTAAGTGAAAGACCAGCACTGGTAGAGTTTTTCATAAAATCTAGAACAGAAGTTGCATTAAGAAAGGAATAATTAGTAGAGCATACAAATATTACATGATAACTATAAGAATCAATCACAGGAGGTTAGGAAGGACTGGGAAGAGAGTTTAGATAAGCAATTCACAATGAAACAATGTGGGAATATATGTATGCCTCCCAAATATGCAACAACATCTAGAAGATTTCAGATCTTTGCCTGGAAGTGCTTACGTGGGTATTTTTCTACCCCAAGCAGACTTCAAATAATTGTTCCTCAGGTAGACAGCAAATGTTCGAGGTGTGATGGAGCAGAAAGAGGAAACTGGGAACATATTATCTGGGAGGTAATGAGTTGGTAGGCTTTAAAGATTCCATACAGACTGCTCTGTCAGAGATGCTGAGTGAGCAAATTGGAGTGACTAGGGTTATGATACAAACTTGGAATTGCATAGACATAGTAAGGCCTTGCAGAGTCTAATTATGATGGCTGCCAAGAAAGCAATTACTAGAAAATAGAAATCAAAGTCTAAACCAACTTTACTATAAGTAGTGAAGATAGTAACAGAGGTAAAGCAACTGGGACAGGGATGTTTAGAAAAGGGTAGGAGCAAGTTACATAGGAAAAATGGAAATTGTGGGATCAATACATGCAGAGGAGGATCAAGGTTTATAAGAAGGCAGAATTTTAATGATCTGTGTAATATTTGACTGACAATAACTGGCTATTATATAAGTGGTGTATAATGTTTGCAGCTACAGTTGTGTCAGCAGGGTTTGGAATGTATAATGTTTACAACTGAGATTGTGTCTCTATGGTTTATTGTCATTTATATCAATGTAACATGGCCTATGTCATACATGATAATTTAATAAAGATGCTTCTTGTTTAAAAAAAAGATAGGAGAAGACTAATTAAAGATTGAGCGTGTGATAGGGATAGCTACTCAATGGTGTAAAACATGGCTTTAGGTGATTCTGTCATGTTGACTAATGTTGCCAAATGGGCATGGGTATTTGCTGGTGATAACTTGATAGATAATCTGACCTGCTATTGGCCAGTGTGTGCCCCCTAGCAAACCTGGGTCAACAAGCTACTGGGTAGCTGGTGTCCAGTTGCCCAGCTTGGATTACCTGGGCTAGCTCTGTTGAGTGAAAGCTGGACATAAAACTTATCAAGCTGCCAAACTAAGAATTACTACAATCAATGTAGGGTCACTGACACTAACAAGAAGGAGTTTGGAAGTGGATGACATGATGATAAGGAGGGCAACAGACATCCTATGTATTCAGGAGACAAGATGGAAGAGCAGCGCAACAAAGCCACTTGGCTTGGGATTCAGTCTACTTCCCAGGAGGAAGACACACTAAAAATGGTCTGGGAATATTGGTGAGGGAGAGGCTTCAAAATACAGTGAGGGATGGCATCAGAATTAATGATAGACTCATAGCGATCAGACTCCAGTCTAATGACAGGATAGTATTCCTACCCTCAGCCTGTACCCCACAGCAGGTTTGATATAAAGAGAAAAAGTATACTTTCAGTCAGCAGTTGCAGGACCTGCTAGATAAAGCAGGATAACATGAATTAGTATTGATAACAGGTGACCTGAATACACATATCAGGACACACAGAGCAGGATACATCAGGCAGGCAGCAACAAAAGAAAGAATATAAGGTGAAGGACCAGATGAGAAGGCAAATATAGTTGCAAGTATAGAAAACTTCTGGAAGAGCCTCATGTTGATCAAGAATGAAAGCAGGAATGGTTAAGGAGAGGTGAATTCACATCAAGAAATGAAAGGTTAATATTGGCAGCCCAAGACTGTGGGCTACGTACATGCTGGTTTACAAAGTCCATTGAGCATGTGGGAGAAACAGACATATGTAGGTTTTGTAAAACCGAAATGGAAACAGTCACACACCTTGTTGCTGGTTGTGATGCACTAATGGCAGAGACTGTATACCGAAAGGCATAATAATGTGGCGAGACTGTTACACTGGAGATTGTGCAAACATTATGGTATCGAAATGGCTGAAAAACACTGGAAGCATGAGCCACAAAGAATCATGGAAAATGATGAACTTTATATCACATGGGATCACCCAATACCAACAGTGCAAAAGATAGATGCCAGAAAACTGGATATACTGGTCCAAGAAAAAAAGACAAAAGTAGCATTGATCATTGAAATCACCACACCTAGTGATTACAGTGTGAGTACAGAGAGACACAAAGTCATAAAATACCTTGATCTGCAGGCAGAAACGAGAGCCATGTGGAAGAAAGATACCCAGACAGTTCCAATAGTAGCAGGAGCAACTGGTCTTATAAAAAAGAATTTGCAATCATATTTAGATATGTTATCAATTCATGTGACACGGTACGAATTGCAGGAGTCATTACTGGGCACATTGCGGGTGCTGCGAATAGCACTTTTGGCTAACATCAATGAGTGAAACAATACTAATTTCATGAACTTTAATTGTACTTTGACTTAGGAATGGGGTCCATTCCCATCATGGTATTAGAAACCCAAAAGACTTAGAGAAATTAAAAACACAGGATATGAGGGCTGCCTGGGAACACATGGGCTCTGCAACAGGAATAAAGAAAGAGATACCATTCTAGACTTCTGCCCGGCAAATGGTTTGAAAGTAGGCAACACATAGTTTAGAAAGAGAGAAAGTCACAAGATTACATACAAAAGTGGTCAACATGCAACCCAGATAGACTTCTTTTCTAATAAGGAAAGGGTACTGTGGTAGAATCAGCGATTGCAAGGTCATCCTCAGTGAGACAGTCATCTCACAGCATAAATCACTAATTGTCACAATCAAGCAGTGGTCAGAGAAGGCTCTAAGGTCAACAGAGACCAGGCTGAAGACCTGAACATTGACTGAAGAGAAAACACAGGAGTACAAAGAATGTCTGAAGGCTCTAGCAACTCAAGAAGAACAGGAAATAGGTGGAGCTGAAGAAGAAGAATGGTAGTGCCCCAAAACATCATGTGTGAGGACTACAGAGCAGGTATGCAACTGAGCCAGGTATAGCAATAAGATACATAAGTAAAGTTGTTGGTGGAATGCAGACGTCCAGAAAGCCATTGAATGAATGAATGCAGGAAAAACTGGGAGACAGAAAAGGAGGAACAATCTAGGAAGGAATTCTGGTTGGCTAACAAGGAGTCTAAGAAACAATTTGCAATGGTAAAAAACAAAGGCATCTGATTCACTCTACCAACCTCTGGAAAGTGATTAAGTAGAAGACACAAAGAAACTATGTCAGCTTCCAAGGCAAAGACAGAAAGATAAAAAAATGATAGTCAGACACCCTTTGTAAGAGATGCCAGCAACAACCTGCTCACCAGTCCACATGACATTAAAGGTAAATAGAAGGAGCACTTCTAGCAGCTTCTGAATGAAGAAAACTGCACAAAAACTGTACTACCCTAGACACAGCCTATGATAATAGAAGAGGATATGCCCACCATAAAAGAAGTAAGAACAGAACTAAAGAAAATTAAGTCAGGCAAAGCAACAGGCTTAGATAAGGTCTCAGCAGATACAATAAAGATGTTGGGTAAGATAGGGGAGAAATGGGTCTTGAGGGTTCTCAAAGCCGTATGGAGAGGAAGGCATATTCTGGATGGCTGTAGAATATGCATCCTAGTGCCAGTGTTCAAGAACAAAAGGGACATTTACAATTATGGACAGTCTAGAGGTATCAAACTCCTATCATGCTGGATGAAATTTCTAAAGTGGGTGACTGATAAATGAATACGCAAAAGAGTAGAAAGTAAGACTGGAGATGAGCAGTTCAGATTCAGATCTGAATACTACACAACTGAACTATGTTTGCAGTTAGACAGGTACTTAAGAAGAAACTAAAATTGAGGAAAGAATCCATCTGGTCATTTGCAGATGTGGTGAAAGTGTATAACAAGGTCCCAAGATAGTTGATTTGGACAGTCCTGTAGTGATTCAAAATCCCAGAAACACTGATTGAATTAGAGCAAGCTATGTACAAGGACCCAATGACTCACGTATGAACAGTGTTCATTCTCACAGAGGGGTTCACAGTGGGAGAAGGTGTTTATCACGTTCAGCTCTGAGCCCACTGCTGTTCATACTTGTGATAGACTACATCAGCAAACATGTCAGAGGGGAAAGAACAGCAAAGTTGCTGTATGCAGATGATTTATCATTACAGGCAACCTCTGAGCAAGAACTTCATCAAAAGGTAAGTGAATAGAATGCAAAACTGAAGGCACATGAGGTGAAACTGAATACAGATAAGATAGTTGTAATGGCAGCAAATGGGGGAAATCAGGAGAAGCTCAGAAGTGGTTAAGAAGGGAAAATGGTGGAATACTTTTAACAGCTTTAAGTATCTTGGAGATATGGTTGAGGATACATAAAGTCTGAATGAGGAAGTCAAAGCTAGAATCAGAGGAGCTGCAGCCAGCTGGCACAGACTGCCAGATATAGTGTATGAGAGAAGATTGCCAAAGAAGCTGAAAAGTAAGGTGTACAAAACAGTGGTGTAACCAGTGCTACTGTATGGTACAGAAACCTGATCAGCAAATAAGAGCAGTTAAGGAATCTAGAGGAGATGGAGACTAAGTGCCTGAGATGGTGGTAAGATGCACACGGTGGGACAGATGAAGAACTGATGACAGAAGAGCAGAAGCCAAATTAGCTCCAGTTGCAGAAAAGGTCAAAGAGAACAGATTGTGGTGGTTTGGGCACATGTGTAGAAAAGTAGAAGACAATCTGGTGAAGAAGATTTGAAACAAACACAAAGAAGGCAAGAGGAAACAAGGTGAATGGATTGTGTGGGAGATATCTTCCAACAGTCACACATGAGTGTCCAAAAAGGGAGGAGAGAGGCATTGAATAGAGAGAAATAGTGATAGCTAACATGACACCCTAACCTCATGTAGAAAATAGGAAAAAAATGGGTTGATGATGAATTTGTTGAATGAAGGAAAAGAGTTCATCAATACTTGAAGATAACATATATGACTCTACATCACAAGAGTAAAGGCAAGATAGAGTGTGAGAATTACTGACCTGTAGTTTTAACCTCAGCTGTAAGTAAAACATGTTGCCATTGCAGAGAGACAGAATTTCGGATTAACTTCAAGGTTATGGGGCACTGGACTAAAGGTAGTATGGCTTCTTACTGGGAAGAAAACATCCTAAATTCTTTGAATGCCTAGTCTTGACAGTAAACCATAAAAGGGGTACAGATGTTAAATACTAATATTTTACTAAGGAATCTGATGCAGCACTATGCAAAACATTAATAAATAAACCTGACAGCCTTGAAGAGGAACATAGCCTCATAGTATTAGTAAAGCTTGCCTTAGACAAACAGATATTGTGGGTTATAGTAAATGGATTTCACAAAGATGAAAAGATGGATACCAGCAGAGTACCCCTGGGGTTAGCACAATGGGCTGTTCCTTTTCAATATATATGCAAGGGATACTCAAAAACTCTCAATGAAAAAGTATGCTTGTTTGCTGATGTCATAATTGTATGTAACAGCTATGATATATAAGAGAGAAAAAAGGACAGAAGGGGATTTATAGCAAGAATATTTATCTATTTATATTTGTTTATTCGGGTAGTGCACCAATCAATACTGACCAATTTCAGGCTCAGGCTGGGGTATTAAGAAATATACTAAGGCTTTATCAGGTATGAACTGGTAAAAGGGAGATCAGGGGTTTTATAATGTTGATACAGGAGCAGGTTGCAGGGTTAAAGTTAAACAGCGATGAGAGAGGATGGAGCATTAGTGATGGCTTGTAATGAAGTGATGTCAGACAAATTTGGGAAAATACACTTTTATGGAGAGGGTGGTGGGTTTCTGAACTGAGTTTCTGGGGGTTATGTTATAGTAATGTTCATTGTAAAAATGGTCAGGGATGCACTGAAGCACAGAAAGACTGGAAGAGAAAGAGCTCAGTAAATGCAGCTTCAATAATGGATAGAGATAAGACTTGGGTAATTGGTAGGCCTTAGAACTTTTGACATCAGCAGATACATATGCTTCCATGTTTAGGTGGATATGCCTGATACCCCATAGGATACTCTAATGTTTTTAACAGCTGCAGAAACAATTGCCAAGGACAAATGCAGGCTCTGCTTCATGTGGGAAGGCCATAACAGCTTAAACTGTGTATAAATCAGACAACCTAAAATGATTCCTCAAATGATTCCTCAAACATTTGAATATTATGATTTAGATTTATTCAGCATCCAGTCTACCCTTCCTGTAGATTCCATGATCCACTTCATTTACATGAAATAACAATCTCCACTATAGGCCATTTGTGAAAAAAAAAGCACAGCATATGTGTACTTGGAGTTGTATAACTTTTCTGTGCTTGAAATACATCATCAGATGTGTTAATGCTACCAGGTTTTGCTATCTCACCTCCTGATGCATTTAAAGTTTTATACTCAGGTAACTCAGTAATTTAATAGAAAACTTAAAATTATCTGGCTGATATCATACTGATGTTATATGTAAAACCCTTAAGCTAACTGTTGTAATTCTTACATTTCCAGGGCCTTGATCTCTTTTATCTGAACCCTGTTATCTGCTCTGTAATTCCCTCCTCAAAATCCAGGTTTTCTTCCTCTGTGCACTCTCAAGCAAGGCCTTTACATGTTAAGACTAAGAGACCATGCCTTAACCTGCAGTAGCACTATTCACTGGACAAAAATATAATTATACACTTAGGTATTCTCCATGTATATACTCTTTCACCTCATTCATTTATCTCTATTGCATCAACTTGACCATGACTTGGTAATTTTATTAGTCAGAGTAAAAGCATCTGGTGTATAATGCCCAGACCATTGTGGAATTGCAGCCTTCTAATACTTAAACTTTGGAAATTGTGCTTGAGTCTCCTTCTTACAAATAGGAACTACTGGATTATTAATTTTTCAGATTGCAATATGGAGGGAAAGAATCTCTCTCTCTTTGCTGTAGATATACTATGGTATGTGACATGGGTGGCAGAATATTGTCTTAATCGGGATCCATGTTAATCCATGCTGGATTTTTCATTGTCTTAATCCTGTTCATTACAGCCTCCTTACTACTAGATGTTAAGACAGACATATTGCTTCTTTTCATCTGTTAGTTCTTATAGTGCTTTACCACAGACACACACACACACACGCACACATGCACACATGCACACATGCACACACGCACACATGCACACACACACACACAAGCACATGTATATCATGACTCCTATTGGTTTTGTAGTCACGGGGAAATGTTTTTTTTTGTATGACACACCATGCTGCCAGACACAGAGAAAGAGAAAAGATGCAATATTTACTTTCTTGAGTGTCTTACAAAGCACTGAATTTTTAAAGTATTGCAAGAGGAATGTTATCAAAATTAAATGTTTTTTTTTCAATAAAACAAATTATTCACAAAAGTAGTATAATGACTTTTTGAGTCTTACTTATTTATAAGTATTTTCAGAGCAGTCCTTAAAATAGGATTTCAGGAATACATTTTATAATGTAAACTTTGCTGGAAGTGTCCGTCCATTATGAATGACTAAGGGTAGATGCTGAAGGACACCTGCTGCACAGAAAGCTTTGGGCTTTCAGAAAAATGGAACTATTTGAAATTTGGACAGTATCTATAACTTTACATTAAATGAAGTAAAATTCAAAAAGGCATAATTTCACCCATTATGTCTAATTATACCATACAGAGGTTGCAATTATACTCTCCCACAAGTTTTCACCAGTGCAGTTGCCAATTATAACCGGATAATTGACAGTCACACATGCATGATTGCCACTTACTGCACAGTAATTAATAATTTTGCCTTATAGTCAATTTCTACATTGATTCATTTCTGGGCAAAATTATATAGAATATTTCATGCAGTGCAATTGATGGTTTTGCTAAAATTTTACCAGTGAAGCACAACAGAGCTGTATTGTAAGACAAGAATGAAATGCATTTATTTTAAACAACAGGATGAATCTGGAAACAGTCAGTAGTGGTTTAAAATGACATTATTTTTCTTTGCAGCAAACTGATCAGCAAACTTAAAGTATATAAAATACTAGCAGATGGACTTCTTCAAGCCAACATCACAGCCAGATTTTAAAGAACAACAAATGGTACCTCTTACCAAGACTGCTAAGCAATCTGGCTTGAGTATGTGGTAATATTATATTTATTTACATTATGATTAACAAAGAAATAGAAATAAGCAGTAGTCCTAACAGCAAATGTGTGTCTTTCTTGAGTAGTAATAGCAGTTATGGACAGACTTAATCGTGCCTCAGGAAATATCATAAAATAAGTCAAACTGAATGGAGCTTGCTGCTGGGTATACCGGATGTATTGCTCAAAACAATAATATGCATATGATATATCAAACACTAACAGGTAGCATTACTGGGGTGTGAAGCAATGAAAACTAAGTGCATTAGTAATGCCTGACAACAAACTGCCACATCCAAATATCATAGAGTCCAATAGAAGATACGAAAAACATGGTAAATTCAATACAAATATTTTCCACATAGTGCTGTCAATAAAGCTGCAGGGCAGAGAACTGAATACTGTACAGTAGAGGGCAAAAAAGAAGAAGCAGATATTAAGACAGAATTAGTTCCTGGCATAATGTGCAAAGAAGTTTTATAGAACATCCCAAGCAAATCACATACAACGGATTGCTCTTAACCTGCAGGGTGAAGAACTAGACATTGTAAAGGGTAAAGGCTGTAGAAATTCAGCAGATACCAGAATTAGTTCCTGGCAGAGTATGCCAAGTCATAGCACAGAGCATTCTAAAGCATGTAAACTGTAATGTGTGCCATGCTATTATAACTTGACATGCCTAACTATAAACTGATAAGGGTCAGATAGGCAAGGAGCATGCAGTGTTGCAAAACAGATATTAGAATACACAACATTACTTAGTGTGGCACACATGAATGTCACTGAAGCATAACTAGCCACAGTACAACAGTCATGTGTGGAATTCAACAACTCAGGGGAGTGACCCACAGATGAGTATAATGTGGTAAAAACAAACAATATTTACACAAGAGTAAGAAGGTGTCAATCAGCATGCACAGACTGCCCATAAAGAATTTGATGAACTAGACAACACTGCCTACATCTTGGAAGGTTGAATGCTACTGCAGTAACACTAGTGGACACTTAAATGTGACACATGGGAACAGTCCCACATGGGATTTGTTCCTGTTTACCAGGTGCCAATTTGTTGGATGACATTTTTATCATGTTCACTCCTTCCAAAAGTGGTACATCCATGAGTTTTGTGATGGAGGCTTGTGCCTCACTGTCCCTTCATATGGGTGCTTTGCCTCCATATCCTACAGAAACATCTATGAATGGAAACAAATTTGACAAAATGGTTGTGCAATGTTGCGCCTTCCGATTAAAGTAGACCACCTTACTGGACACATATTTACACAGCCCAAACTGACAACACAAAGCATACTTTGCACCACTACAAGATGTGGGAAACAGAGCTGTTTGAGGCCTCTGAAATGCACAGTGCCCTGAGTCTATTGCTTTTGTTAAAAGCACACAGACATCACAGTAAACATTAGCATTATCTGTTAAGAGTTGTGAATGGTTATGTGCAAAGCCTGTTACTAAGTCTGAACACATTTTTAATTAAAGCCCATTTCAGTACACCAGGTATTAACTAGGTACATTCTTTCTGAAAGGTACACGTCTCAGGGGGAGTCCTAACAATAACATCCAGCTTGTAATCATTTGCATACTTTATATAACAGAAAACAAAATATGTGGCGGGGTAATAAAAGTATTATGGAAGAAGGATGAATGAAAAGATATAAAGAATTGAAGACTAATAAGGATTATAAAATATTTCAGAAAATGTTACAGAAAAGAATGCAAAAGGTTTTGGATGAGATTGTATGGAGTGTTTTTTGTGGAATACAAGGAACAAAAGTGAAATAAATGTTAATAATAGTGAAAGGAGTGGTTAAGAGGGTACAGAAAGAAAATACAGAAGTAAGATTGGCAATGTGACATAACAAAAGCTTTTGATAGAGTCAGTCATGAAAACATTATAAAAATATAGAAGCTTATAGGACAGGAGAATGAATAATTACTGTAATACAGAAATGTTATAAAACTCAAGGGTGACAAGGTATGGTAAATAGGTGGCTATGACAAAAGATAATGATTAGAACAGAGGTAAAGCAAGATTGCCCATTGAGAACAAGATTGTCTGTTTTGGTTATAAAGTCAATAATACAGACATGTATGTGTGAGATATAAGTAGCAAAATGGAAGATGTAAAAGAGGTTGGTATTGCCATTATGTCTGAAATATTCAGATGATTTTGTCCTCCTAGCAAAAAATAAGGGATGGATTAGTGAAGTTATAATAATAAGAATAGATATTAAAAAGAGCTGGATTACAGTTAAATAAGATGAAGTGTAAAGGACTCAATGAGAAAAAAAGAAAATATAGCATGAATAAGTGGAGAAAGAGAAAATAAATATTTTTTTTAGGAGAGAAATTTGGATAACATGAAAGTACAATAAATGAATAAAGTATAATGGAAGAAAGAAAAAGTGTATTGCTTTGGTCTTTGTTTTTTATCATTTTAAAAAAGCTATATATGTTGAACACATATGTTTTAGGAAAGTTAGCCTACTTGGGGATATATATGCTTCTTTCCTGAGTTATGGGAAGCTTTGTTTTAGTTTTATTTGGATTTTAAGACTAAATTCAGTAAGAAGAGGAGTAATATAAAATAAAAAGAAGAAAATGGTTTAGATCTGAAAAATCCAGAATTATATTTCCCAAATGAAAAAGAAACAGCAAAGAAAATGTTAGGGAAGTCTTACACTATACATACAGGTCAGTGGAGAAATGTAAAAAGGGAAAGTAAAGTTAATGTATGGAAGAAAATAATATGTAAATAAGATTAGATTATGGAATAGAAAAATGAATGAAGCTGACCGGGACAGAAAAGACAGGTATGATATGATTTTGGAAAAATAGTCATATATGATATACCCATGGAAATAATGTAGACAAAAAGATGAAAAAAGTTATAACAGTTAGAAGAAACATGTTTTCTGAACTTTTATGAAGAGGGAGACTTTTTGAGGAGAATTTTATTACATAAATAACCAGTTAACTTTAATACAAAGGGTAAGGTAAAGGGGAAAAATAATATACCAATTGTAAAGAAGATCAGACTATAAAACTATCCTACTTATATTGTAAAAAATGAAATATCTGAGAAAAAGTGAAGAATGAATATAAATTGAAAGGTTTCAGAAATTTAAACATAGGCATGATATTATATGAAAATAATGATAAATTAAGACAATGTGATGATGATAACTGACATAAAATATCCCAGGGATTCATTAACACCACATACATGTTAGCTGGTACTAACATGATGACCTGGCTGTGCATGGTGAGTAGAATTGCTAATCGAATATTCTAGAATTAAAGCTACTCTAAAAAGTGAGCAGCCTCAGTTCCAGCCCAATGTAGGATCATGACCACACTGAGATAAGGAAGGGCTGGTGTACATAATGTACACAAAGGACTGTACACAAATGTGAGATCTGTAAGTGAATGCACTTATGCAGCACAACAATAGAGAGGTTATTTAAGAATACATAAAAGCAAGGGTAAGCTTAACAAAACAAGAGTACAAGGAAGGTTGACATAGTTGTACATTGCAGGGAATATACCAATGGACACATGGGAAATGTGATGGCATTGTCATGTTCATTAAGAAAGACAACACAGTCAGTGGATGCTCAAAAGGAAAAATGGATTGTTTGAACATATGTGCAAGTAACACAAATGTACATACCAATGCAAGAATAATGAAAACCACACACTCACACACACACACACTCAACACGTGCGCTCATTGTTTGTGTGTGTGTGTGTGTGTGTGTGTGTGTGTGTGTGTGTGTGTGTGTGTGTGTGTGTGTAGAAAACTGAGAAAATTAAGGCATACCTAGGCATACTGTCAATAAAAGTTCTGACAGTGGATACAATAACAGCTGTGGAAGTAACATGCATGTTGTGAAGGGGAGGAAATGACACAGAAAACACATATGAATAATTATGCAATGCAATCTACAAAGATATGTTACAGAAACAGAAATGGTACATTGAACAGAACATAAGCAGAACATTATGCTGCACTAAAAATTGTTACAGATTTATAAAATATAATAGATGACATGTATGTACACAGGAGATAGAAATCTTGGCAGACCGAAGCCATGTGGAGTCAGTCCACTAACAATTGCTGGTGTGTATGTATGTCAGTATATGCCTATAAACATGATTAAAAGTGTGAGAACAAGAAAGCTCATGAGAGTAGCCTCCTAGGAGAAGTAATTACAACATAAGTGTGCCTGATATAATTATTGTGTAAGGATAACTGCTGTGTGCATTGTTTCAAATTATTTAATGTGATTAGAGTGAAAAGAGAGTGTGGAAGAAAGGTGAAGAAGAGAGTGCAGGCAGGGTAGCATGATTTGTAACAGACGGTTACCAGTAAGAGTGAAAGGGAAGGTCTACAAGATGGTAGTCAGACCAGCTGTGTTATATGGGTTGGAGACGGTGGCACTGACAAAAAGACAGGAGCCAGAGTTGGAGGTGGCAGAGTTAAAGATGCTAAGATTTGCACTGGGTTGGATGAGGATGGACAGGATTAGAAATGAGTATATTAGAGGGTCAGCTCAGGTTGAACGGTTTGGAGACAAAGCCAGAGAGGTGAGATTGCATTGGTGTGGACATGTGTTGAGGAGGGATGCTGGGTATATTGGGAGAAAGATGCTAAGGATGGAGCTGCCAGATAAGAGGAAAAGAGGAAGGCCTAAGATAAGGTTTATGGATGTGGTGAGAGAGGACATGCAGGTGGTTAGTGTGACAGAGCAAGAGGACAGGAAGAAATGGAAACAGATGAACCACTGTGGTGATTCCTAATGGGACCAACCAAAAGAAAAAGCAGAAGAAGAGGGAAAAGCACATGTACCTGTGTAAGCATCATACTGCATGTGTATTACCTGTTGGTGTCACACATACATAGGTAAACCACTATGACAAAGTACATGTCTGAAGGAATGTTACTATCATCTTAGAAATAAAATGTCTACTGACTCGACCATTTTGCAATACATTGTAATACCTAGATCATAACATGCAACATACCAAACAGAAAGTTGTATTATCATCATCACATTGTTATTGAACTGTGAAAACTGATAAGAGTTTTTAAACAACAGTTGAAACTGGTCTATAACACTATAGGTACGCTCTGTGCATTGTACACTACCTCCATTGCATGAGCTGTGCAGCCAGAAGGAAATTCTTAGCAGTTTTTTCCACAAAATGAGAAATGACAGAAACTAGTCACCCCTGCCCGCATTGATTACTTATGTTGCTTTGTGTTAACTCCCATGCGGTGGAAAATGCAATACACACATCATTATACTGGGCATGCTCATAAGGTAGTTCAACAATTAGTGGATAAACATCTCCAACCCATCAAAAAATTAATTGTTAACAAAATATCATAATACTGGTCACATGGTACTTTGTGACCACTATATAGTATGTCACACATCAAGATCTGTTGACTAAGCCAGTCTTACCTGTTACTACTATATTGTCCACAAAATAATGAAAGGCATACTCTCCTGGATTTGAACATATGCAATGGATTTGAAAACTTATTGCTTCCATTAAAGGCACTCTTATTTCCAACTGTAAATGTTTCCACTAAGTGAAATTGTAAATGTCAATTCTCTTGGAAAAGCCAAGACTGATTGTTAACATTCTCTTATACACTCAGTAGTTACATTTTGGTAGACTGAAGCATCTGTTCTTGGAGTGCATAGTACATAGAACTATCAGCCGCTGACAACACAAAATAAATTATATCTGAAGGATCATAAATTACACACATGAAAGGATTACATCAAAAATGTGTTGGGTTAGTTATGGCTTCCCTAAACTGAAGTTTGATGGTTCAAAATCCTTTAACCATATTAATGGTTGCACAAGTGTGTTAGCTATGTCACCATCCATTGAGTAAGCCAGTCCTGTCTATCAGTATCATCTTACTTGTACACATTGCCAAATTACAGCCCTGTCTATCTAGGCCCACAGTCTATAGATCTGTCAGAATATCCGCACTTAAATGGAGGACTTCAGTGGTGTGTCTGAATCCATATGGTTCACCTAAAAGGTGGTTTGAGGGATCAAAGTACTGTAGTAATGTGAATGTTATCCCTAGGTGTAATTGTCCATATCCTATCTATTGATTCAGCCATTCCTACCTGTTATTATTTATTTGTAACACAAACACAGTAGTTAAAACTGCTGAATTTGAACACCTGTCTACCTTAGTCCAGACTCTAGACACCCATGTTGCCACAGCAGAAATCCTAGTTCAGAAGTCAGAAAGCCTACACTACTTAAGTAGTATGTTTGCATAATTATGCTCCATTAAAATGTTTTTGAGGGCTCAAAATCCTTTAGTCATGCAAGTGTTAACACAGGTGTCAGTTTTCCAGATGACCATCTGTTGAGTAAGCCTGTACTGTCTGCAATATTCTCTTACACACATACTTTTATATTGCTGAATTCAAACTCCTGTTTATTTCAGTGCATGCTCCATAGAGACATGTATTCGCTGTTCAAACCACATTAGAATTCTGATTACAAGTCTCAGACAGCAAACATTTGAAGGGATGACTTCATCTTTATGCTGCAAGGAATATGTATGACTTAAAAGGGAAAATAAGTGATGGAGGATCTCTCTCCATCTGTAAATGCTACCCCTAAGTGGAACTGTACACTTCACAGGTGGTGGATAAGTCTGTCCTTCCTGTTAGTATTTGCTGACACAATCACACAAGTTACAATTGCTGGAGTTGAACACGTCTGTCTAAGTCCACATTCTGAAGAACTGTATTAACTAGTGATGGCACAGGTGACGTCTTATTACAAGTCTCACAAGCACATAGTTGTAGTTTACATGACAAATATATGGGTAAATGGGAAAGTGGTATGATGGACCAACAAAACATTAAGTGCTGATCAGAACTGACATCATATGTCCCACATCGGATCTACTTCAGATGCTCGACATTTCAGAATATCGACATTCATATGGCCGAGACCATATGATCGACATTCAAAATGTTGGCCGTACAATAAAAAATAAAAAACACAAAAAAAAGTATGTTCACACTATTAGCCCCCCACACTCCCCGGGACTTAAATATACCAACTCTGAGATAGCACTACAGTGTGGAAGATGGAAATCTTTCCATTCCGTACTGTATGGAGATGCCTGTTCCACATGTTCGACATTTTGAATGTCGATCATATGATCTCGGCCATATGAATGTTGACATTCTGAAATGTTGACCATTCACATTGCTGTTTTGTGAATAATATATATGTGTGTCACATTCTGATGTACTGAGCAGTTAAGTGATGAATGATAACCACAGATATCAACCAGTGTAGTGTCATTCTTGCATTCCTGATGTTTGTCTCAAGATCATTATATAAAAGTCCTTTTTGTTGATCATTGACATGTCTCTGTGATATGTGTGTGTGTGTGTGTGTGTGTGTGTGTGTGTGTGTGTGTGTGTGTGTGTGTGTGTGTGTGTGTGTGTGTGTGTGTGTGTGTGTGTGTGTGTGTGTGTGTGTGTGTGTGTGTGTGTGTGTGTGCAGTGTGAAAGGTAATTACAAATCTTCCATGCAAAATATATACACTGCACACTTTAATACTACTCTGCAACTATGTTTTCAATTGTTACATTTCATTGGAACCCACTTGGAAGGGTAATGTCTGTCACTTTCACAATCACTTATACTGTATTACAATGGAGTACTCATATCTTGAATACAATTAGCCAGTAAATCATACACAAGTAATAGAAGCCACTAACATTATGTTCAGTCTGACACAATTGGTTACTGATGTGCACTGCTACCACAAGGGGACTTATATTCCAAGTGTGTACATTGAGTTGTACGGTTTTGAGCATGACTAGATATAGACTTATTTCTGATAACCCCATAACTGTTGCACTTTGAAAAATTTCTTTATTGGAGTAATTATTTTAGGTAAATAAGTATTAGGTAAATGAGCATTCCTGAGGGAAACATTTTCATTGCATTGATTTTTGTAATGTCTTCAGTGCTAACTGATGTGGGCTGAATCCCATCTTATTTGTTCAGCTGATGGCAAAGTCTTAGTGCATGCATAATTATTCTCTGATTTTTTTTTTTTGCCATAACAGGTCAAGAACCAGTTCTTGACAGTCATTCCTGCATACTATGAGTGCTTCAAGTCAACTATCATGCAAAAGATAAAAAACAGTTTTAGAACTGTTGACTTTATGTGTTTGGAGCTGTTGTTTTCAATGACATCGTTATGTATTTATGGTATAACACATATCAAGGATAAGATGATACAGAGTTTGCAGGAAGGTGATGTTCTTCACAGCACGTATCAGCAAAGTATACACTTAGAATACGTAAAATATATTCCACTGAAGCAATGTCCTAACATATTTTGAAAGCTGTGCTGCTGTGATTTTCATATTTGCTTAATTCATTATCTTGCTAATTGTATTACTTCATAATATTGCATGTGCAATATGCTTTTTACAGCCTGCACATAAAAGTGTATTTTTACTATAATCAGTGATATGACTAATGCAGGTGACACAGATCGCATTTCTCTTGTTTAGCAGTCATAGTACGCAATTATATTTCAACATTTACATTGTAAATCGCATGTGTCGTTCAGTTTAAAGCACAGAAAAACATATCTACACATGTATTATGCCCGTTAAAGACAAACTCTCCCTAAGGTGGATTTAAACCCTATACTGCTTATGCTGTTAGTCAGAACACTCTTCATTAACACATGGAGCCATTGAGAAAGTTGCATAACAGAAGTATTTTCTGCATTCAGTAATGTCTAAACTGATGAACACTACCATCATTCTCATTTATGTGACTAATGGCTAAGTCTTTGCACATACAAAATTCATTTTTAAGTTTTTGCTATAGGAAGTGAAATGCCATTCAGGGAGGAGCATTACTGATAGGCACCAGTGCACAATTTTAAGCATCACACAAAAGGAAGAAGCCAAAAATAAAGTATTCATTAATCAATGTGACCATTTCTCAACTTTCTGGCCTTGTACAAGTAAAATGTTTATAGTAAGAATCCCTGCTTTCTACTCTGGATAGACTCAACTTATGCTAGCCAATGGAAAACCATTCAGTAGCAGATTTTATTCAATTCTTATAAGTTTATCCAAATTGAAAAATTAGAAATATGTAACAGGCTCAGTGAATAAAATTTACCTTAGAAAAAATTAATTTCAGTCTTTAAACTCTGCATATATGAAATCATTTCTTAAAAGCATTTAGAAATATGTTTTTAAAACTCAAGTAATGTCAAATGGAAATGTTTGTGTTCTCCCATTGCACATACCTCTAGATTTAAAGAAACTCAGAATAATGTTAAAATGACTTTTCTAAAAAGGAATGGATTGGTATTATGGTCTGATAGCTAAGAGAAAGGAAAAGCTAAGTCACCAGACTATTTATTGAAAGATTATAAGTTGGATGAATCTGTTAACCAGGTAATGTTATCCCCCAGTAAGAAAATAAATGAATTTGTAGATAGAGTGAAGATGAACAGAATACAATTCCGTCATTGTATGAATATATGAATGCTATCATCAAAGGTAAATTGAACTACAAAGAAAGCTTGTCCAAGTTATAGAAGTAAATTATAAATAATAATAATAATTCTGTTGCAAAATTTTGGAACTTTTTGGATAGTAGTGGCCTGAGTGACTTAAGAGATGATAAGAATAAAACTGTGTTACTTAAATCAATTAGTCAGACATCTTTGAGTTTATTCTGGAAAGTTGTTCTATGGAAATATATACATAGATTGTCTGTTACTCCATGTAAAGTCTCTCAATTTACTAAAATGACTTCTTCAATTTGTTTTAGATGTATTAAGGATGCAAAAGCTGATTGGACACAAATTTATGGATTGAAATGGAAAGAGATAAGTATGTTTTAAGGAATTATGGTCTGATAATTGTTCTCTAACTAGATCAGTAATGCTAACGAATGCTCTGTTTCCTTTATCTGTAAAAGCAAAACAACAAAAAATGTTCTGGAGTCTCCTGGCAGTAACTAGCAAAGTTATTACAAAAAACTGGAAATGGAACTCCGTTCATAATTTAAAGAATGTTAAAATGTAGCAGCAATACTATGTAAAACTGAAAAAGAAGTGGTCAGAATAAGATCTATAAATCATACTAAGACTTTCAGTGGTCGGGATAGCCTTGACATTTTGCTATTGAAATACCAAGAGTTTTAATCTATTAATTAATTAAGATTACCTTGATGATTCAATGTATTCCTAATACTGTATAACAGCATGTGATGTTGAATTTCTTCATTTCTGTGTTATACTGGAAATATGTTAAACTAATATATATATATATATATATATATATATATATATATATATGTGTGTGTGTGTGTGTGTGTATTTTTTTAAAGAATCCATACTTTCACAAATATGGTACCTTCAAAGATTTGAACAGTGTACCTATAGCATTGGGGTGAAACATTGGTATGTTGAGCATATTTTGATATCTGAGCATTTGGAAACAAATTTAAAAAAGTCAAGTGTGTGTGCTTAGCATTGTAATTCTGACATTTTAATTTACTTTTCACCATTACCATGTTAGGGCACCTTTGTCATTTGTCCTGTCACAGTACAATTGTGTGACTGAGATCATTGCAGAAGAGAGGATGGTAAAGTAAAAGAAGTTACAAACAACAGTCTGCAACGAAAAGCTTCTAATTTCAGTTTGTAAGCATTACTGCATTGGATTGCCATTATACTGTAAAAGTACTACATTTTCAATAAATATGTTTTTTTTTTTCTGGCTTTCTGTATTGAACATATGCTATGATTTGCAGTCACTTTGTCTTCACAGGCAATTAAACTTCTTACAAAAGGTTAGCCAAAGTGTATGTTAAGGTTCTCCTTTAAGTTAGTAAATATAATTAGACCTTCTCAGTAAAACTTTTCTCTCTGACATACCCACTGTAATTGTACTTCTTATTATCACTGCTTAACAAATAGAACTGGTAATGACAAGTAACTAAACATGCAGAACTGGTAATGACAAGTAACTGAACATGCAGAACTGGTAATGACAAGTAACTGAACATGCAGAACTGGTAATGACAAGTAACTGAACATGCAAAACTGATAATGACAAGTAACTAAACATGCAGAACTGGTAATGACAAGTAACTAAACATGCAGAACTGGTAATGACAAGTAACTGAACATGAAGAACTGGTAATGACAAGTAACTGAACATGCAGAACTGGTAATGACAAGTAACTGAACATGCAAAACTAATAATGACAAGTAACTAAACATGCAGAACTGGTAATGACAAGTAACTGAACATGCAGAACTAGTAATGACAAGTAACTGAACATGCAGAACTGGTAATGACAAGTAACTGAACATGCAGAACTGGTAATGACAAGTAACTGAACATGCAGAACTGGTAATGACAAGTAACTGAACATGCAGAACTGGTAATGACAAGTAACTGAACATGCAGAACTGGTAATGACAAGTAACTGAACATGCAAAACTGATAATGACAAGTAACTAAACATGCAGAACTGATAATGACAAGTAACTGAACATGCAGAACTGGTAATGACAAGTAACTGAACATGCAAAACTGATAATGACAAGTAACTAAACATGCAGAACTGGTAATGACAAGTAACTGAACATGCAGAACTGGTAATGACAATTAACTGAACATGCAGAACTGGTAATGATAATTAACTGAACATGCAGAACTGGTAATGGCAAGTAACTGAACATGCAAAACTGATAATGACAAGTAACTAAACATGCGGAACTGGTAATGACAAGTAACTGAACATGCAGAACTGGTAATGACAAGTAACTGAACATGCAGAACTGGTAATGACAAGTAACTGAACATGCAAAACTGATAATGACAAATAACTGAACATGCAGAACTGGTAATGACAAGTAACTGAACATGCAGAACTGGTAATGACAAGTAACTGAACATGCAGAACTGGTAATGACAAGTAACTAAACATGGAGAACTGGTAATGACAAGTAACTGAACATGCAGAACTGGTAATGACAAGTAACTGAACATGCAGAACTGGTAATGACAAGTAACTGAACATGCAGAACTGGTAATGACAAGTAACTGAACATGCAGAACTGGTAATGAGCCACACGTGAGAGCCATTGCCTAGCCAAAGGTCTTAATACTTGGTGTTGCACTGCCCAGCCATGGGCACATCATCATGAGGTACTAACACCATGTTTATCTGCCCAGCGCATTGAGTAGATAGAGTGATTCAGGAATGATAATTAGATGAGCTCTAAGTAACACATTCAGCATGCATAGCATGGCTAATCTACATGATTTAAGCTGAACCTGTGGTTATGAAACTTCCATTGTGCTAGGGCAAACTACTTTGTTTCCTAAGTGCTGCCAAACAAAACTGTTGCTAACAATACAATTGTTAGATTTGTAATACTTTCAGGAGAACTGTCTAAAATATTTCAAGGTATGTAATTGTTTTACAAGTACTGCTTCCAAGTTTATATTCTGATTTGTTTTATTTGCAATGATTACTGTCTACCCTTGCACACTAGTATTTTTGAAATGAACAAACAACACATTTGTTATTGTAGTTATTCTTTACTTGTATTTCACGGGGTCAAGGCAATATCCTTAGGATGTTTAGACATGCCTGACATGTAATAACTTATGTGGGTTATTGTTACATTAAGCAACTGTTTTGTGCTTATGCTTTTCTATCTGCCTAGCATTTATGTATAATTATTTTTCCATGTGCATGAAAACAATTTGCTCAGTTCTCTAGTCATAAGTTTTACCATTTTGTGGTGGGTGTGCATATGGAAATATAACAGTGCTTGCATTAATATATTCATAACTGTTTGGTATGATTATAAATAATGAGGATTTGCTCCTATGAAGTAGATCAGCCTATAAGCCACATCTCCTGATGTGTTATTTGGTCTGATATACATTTTTTCTTCTAACACAAGAGGGATATGGCTCTCAGTTTAAAAACAAGAGGTTAGTCCCATGGAAACCTTCATTTTCAGATGCTGAGAATGTAGTCAAAATTCAGAGCCCCCAGCTCCATGGAGTATGGCTCCTAGCCCCTCATTCAGCTGACAAATCATTCCATGACCATATCTGGCAGCAGGTAGTCAATGATGTCAATGTTTTGGGTGGCCAAGACTGTGACTACAATAGTGTCAGACACAGGGCCAATTATATCATTAAAAAGGCTGCTGTCAGAGCAAAGGATGTGGCACAAGAGTGAAACCTGCTGGGTATTGTCCTTCTACTGAGCCACCACTCACTGAGACAGAGGAGTTCTTGTCAGCTGTAAGGAATCCAGGCAACTCAGAAGGGATCCACCATGTTGTGGTCAATGTTGGGACGAAGGTGACAAACAATCAGAGGATTTTCACTAATGATGTTCCAGGTATTTGGTTTAAGGTTTCTGTTAAGTTGCCTTATGTTGTATACTTATAATACCTCCATGAGCAGAAATGTGTGAGTCTAAGAATATCTGGCATTGAGCTAAAATGATAACCTGCACATTGTATGGGCATACTTTTTGTTATTAGTTATAAGTATTACTCTCTGAGGTTATTTGCATTTGCATTTGTTGTTGATTTACTCAAGTATAGGTATTATATTGTAACCACCTTTGTATTTCTTCTGTTTTTCTGTTTTCTTGATGTATTCACAAGTAAGGCTGACACTGGTACTGTGGACCTCCCTCTGCCAGATGTTAGAGGATCAGCAGCCTCTAATAAGGATGGGGGAGATGAACAAACACAGTCTATGATTGCAGAGAGTATATCTGTCATGGAGGGTGTGACTCCCACATCACTTCCTCACAGTCTGGACATAGTCATCATGCCTATGCATAACCATGACACAGAAACATCTGAGAGTAGACAGGTTGATGAGGACACGGGTGATCAGGTTAGAGTGGCTATCCCAGTTGCAGAGCTAGCAGTATCTCCCCTTAACCTTTGTGAGGGTGAAGTACCATAAATGGGTATGAGTTGAGGTGCTCAATAAAGGCATGCTTACTGTCATCCCCCTGATCTTGGTGTGTCAATATCTGCCTCACAGTATATGAGCAGGGCCATTGTGGAGGCACATGCAAGTTTCACCAGAGCCTCAGAAGAGATAAAGTACTGCATGCCATGTATTCTTATATATGAGACTGTATGAACTCTGTGTATGTGAGACTCATTGGACAGGATGAATGACACAATGGACCATGCAGTTTATGTTATAGAATGTTTGTTGGGTAAGGGGCAGCATCCCTGAGGCTAAACAGCCAGTAAGTAATTAGATATGAGCTGACATGGCAGTTGGCATGCAAGATCCCTCTCCTGCAGAGGTACTATTTCCACTGCTACTGCCGTGAGGTCAGAATAGAGAGATGGTAAAACCAGCAAACAAAGGAAAGTAGTGTTACTGGAACTGAATTCATCCTCAAGTCTTGGTGAGTACATTCATGAGGTGGACCCTGTTTTTACAAAATTTCTCCAAGATGGCACTGATATATAAACTAGATTTTATACAGCATATAACATAGATGTAGGTTATAAATAAAAATTAAAGAAGGGTCTATAAGTCCAAGGATAAAAAAAGTGCCCAATCGTAGTAGATGTATTGTTACCAGGACTGGAAAAAAATGACTGTGTAGATTCCTCAAGACACAAAAACATTCATACAATGTCATTATGCTAGGATCAGGGGGAGGATGCCCCCCCCCCACCATTGTAGAAGACGGCAGTAGCCCAAAAATAACACAAAAACTGCCAGGCAAAGACAGAGTCATAAAAATTATAGAGTGAACTATTGAGGATAAGAAAGAAATGATATTTTGTTACTATTATGCAAGAAGCCCAGAGTTTCCTGATAGAAGATATTCAAAAAGATTAAAAGCGAAATTAGAGGAAGTTAAATATTTGCACAAGAAAAACTGCAAAAAGCTTCAAATTCAAATTTGTGTTCATTAATATAATAGATTCAGGAAAACATTATATAGACCAAGAAACCTTGGGCCATTTGGAAAAAGAAGCAACTAAGGAAGTGCAAAAATATAAAGAATAAAACCTAGGTATTTTTGAAAGATATAAAAAAGAAAGCTGGACAAAGGAATTAAAGAGAGATATGATATGGTATAATATTTAAGCTAAGGAGAAAGCCAAACTAATCATTCCAAAAAAGCAACTCCAAAGATATTTGAAGAGAAATGCAGGCAAAGGCAACTAGATATGGAAACTTTCACAATGCACAACATAAGATCACAAAGGAGGAATGTATACAGAAGATTAGTAAAGTAGAAATAGAAGCTGAAGTTATAGAATACCTGTGAAATGAAGAATTTAGTACAGAAAGTCTAGCATAGGTTATGTCACAGCATGATGGAACTGAGTCCCTAAAGTAAGGAGAAACATGAAGAGTGGGAGACATCTGAAGAAGAAATATGGACCTGGGAAAGAAAAAGAGGATTAATATGGTGCAATATTTATGAAATGGAGAAATTAAAACTAATCAATAAAAAAGCAGCACCAAAGATATTTGAAGATAAATACAGGCAAAAGCATATGGATATGAAAAATTTTATGATACAAAATATAAGAAAACAAAAACAGAAAGTAGAAAACAGGAATAATAATGGAGAAGTTAAAGAAATAGAAATTGAAGTTATGGATTTCCTGCAAAATGAAGGATTTAGTGTACAAAAACAACTCTGGTAATGTCTCAGCATGATGGAACAGTAAGTTCCCAAATTAAGGAGAAACAGGTGGAACAGGAAGCATCTGATTAGTTGCCACATGAAGATATTCTGGATATTCAATAGGAAACCAGTACAAAAGATCAGTTGGAGTTGCACAGCAAGGGAAGGAACAGGAAACAGTGGCAATGACACAGTCAATGTTGTGGAGTGATAGGTCAGTGAGTTCCCATATGTAAGAACAACAGATGATGCAGGATGCAGCTGAGGTGAATATGTCACAGGCAGGTTTCTGTTGAATGTCTGCAGGAAAAGGACAATACAGAATGTGACCTTAATTTAAAAAAAAAAGATTTAATGGAAGAGTTGCTTGATTAAATAGAGATGGACAGACGTATTAAGAACAATGAAAGAGATAGATTACAGAAAGTCCTTAAGACCCCAAATGGTACAAGTCTGATACCGTAAATGATCACATTATTCAAGACTATTAACAGAAATTCCCATGATATAACAGAAGTAAATAGGATATATTACTGTGCAACAAAATTAATAACAGATAAAGCCTTTCCAAATAATATAGGGCAATAAAGCAAAGGAGGGGAAGAAAATAAATGTCATCATGGAAGTATCAAATAGAGAAAACTATAAAGCAATTAAGACAAGAATTTTCAGTGTTGATTGTATAAAATGGAACACTGACAAAAATACTTAGAAAGATAGACATTATAAAAGCATGTGCAGTATTAGAACAGACCAGAATCTATCATACACTATTGCAAATAATAAACTAAAGATATCAGCACAGCTATATGCCGATAAATTTAAAGGAAAAAATAAACAATTCATTGATGACCCAGAAAAGATTCTAGAGATCTGGGAAACAAAGCAAAAGTAGCAGAAACAGCACAAAAGAGAAGAAGAAATATAAATATATTTTTAGAAATATCTATGAAGACCCTGTGGACCGTAACAAAGATGCTGAATAGGTGGAAGAGGTAAAAGAAACAGTAATAATTGAAATGTACAGGATATCAAATTGGGATGAAGTAACAGCCAGAGAAATTGAAGCAAAATTAAGAAAAGCTCCTTAATGGAAAACCCCAGGCCCAGATGCAGTACCTAACTTCTTGCTAAAAGTATTAACATTGTTACACAAAAATTCGCCCTGAGTAAGCATTACTTACATGTGTACCCCGAACAGATACCAGCCTGGTTAAGAATAGAAAGAATGATGCTCGTCCTTAAGAATGAGCCTGCAAGCTATCCTAGAAACTCTAGAGCAATAACTTGCTTTTTGACGATGTCTAAACTATATACTGGAATTGATGCTGGCAGAGCCTATAATCATTTAAAAGAAAACTCAGTAATGGTAATAGAACAAAAAGCTAGTAAAAGAAAGTCATATGGAACAAAGGACCATTTGTTGTTAAATAAAGTCATAACAAAGATTTGTAAAAAGGGGAAGAATCTAAGTATGACATGGGTAGATTACAAACAAAGCATTTGACAGCATCCTGTATTCATAGATAAAGGAGTGCTTACAGATATTTAAGATACTCCCTGCACTGATCAATTACATTACAGCGAGCAGATTAGAAGGCAAGAAATGTGTAAAAAGCATAAATATAGTGGCGAGTACAGAAAACACCTGGAGTAACCTTATGTTGAGCAGGATCTGACTCAGGAATAGTGGATTTAAACCAAAAGATGAAAGGCTAATATTAGTAGCCCAGGATAGTGTACTATGTACACACTGGCTTACAATGTCCATTGAACATGTGGGAGAAACAGACAAATGCAGGTTCTGTAAAACAGAACTGGAAACAGTCACACATCTTGTTGCTGGCTATGATACACTAATGGCAGAAAGCCTGCTTATTGAAAGGCATACTAATATTGCAAGATTATTGCATTGGGGATTATGCAAACATTGCAATACTGAAGCAGCTGAGAAGCATAGGAAACATCAGCCACAAAGCAATATAGACAATGATGAATTTTAAATCATCCCCGGGATTCATGAAGCTCAGCGCAAGGCCAGCATTAGGCTTGCACCGACCGTGCGGCATGTAGATGGTGCAGTAGCGCCAAATGCATAGTAATGAAGGCGTGCTGTCGCCACAGCCACGTGCATAGGAAATGAGTGCGAGTGCATAGGGCCTGTCGAAGTGCCGCATGGAGGCATGGAAATGTCAGCTGTTGACGTGCAACCTAAAATGCTTGCATATAACAAGTTGCAAGATAGTAATCACATCTGTCAGTGTCCGTGGATACTGAAACGTATGCAAAGCATGCAAGAAAGTTCCTGCGAACACAAAATGAAGAAGCAAACACAAATGCATGGTAGGGAATAATGGGTCCCTATCCCACGAACAAATGACATGGAAGACCGTGTGGCCGTAGTCCAACACAGTGTAGATAGCTATATCGAGTGGAAGTGAAACGCATCATATGTTAGCGAGCCGCCAGTAGGTAAGTCCAGCCCAATGGTTAGGGTCACCAGCTGACCCATAATGTGAGGGAGGGTACACAGCTGGGTAGATGTGTCCATAACAAAATACACGATAAATGTACATATCTAGTGACCGTATGTCCGAATCATATCCCACAAGGCATGTAATAGTCACATACAAAAGGTATGTCCGTATTTCACATACCAAATGTCATAGCAAATAGAATAAGCATGTAAACAAAACAGAAGGAGCATATAAACAGCTGCAACAATAAGGAAACATGTAGGCTGAAAGGAACAGTATTATCTGTACCGTCGACTGTGGGGACGTGCTGTCCAGTACAGTCGGATATGTGTACGGAATATATCCCATCCTGGATATAGGAAATGGTGGCATCCGACCAATGAGTAGAACAGTCTGCCAAAATCCGCAAATCAGCGGTACAAGCCAAACCTGTCAGGATGTGTCACAGTTGAACGGGTAGTACCCGGGTATGCCAACCATGTAATGAAAGTTAAGTATGGGCGTGTACCTATGTGCGTGAGGTATAGCATGTGGAAAGCAAACATGGCAGGGTAGTCCACACAACCGTACAGGTACCTGACATATGTAGGGTATTCAATGTCTTACTCTGGCCATGTCATGGGCCAACAACCAAAGCAGTAATGTATGGGGTGTGAGGAATATGTGTGTGTGGGGGGATGGGTAATGGTACAATCCTCCAAGGTGATACTGTGTCGTATGCAGAATAGGTGAGCCGGAGGTGAATGAGGGAGAAGTGGGTGAAGCTGAAAGAAACACAAACACATGTCTAAACAGCTGCAATACAACCAGACAGGCCATACTTTAGAACACAATCCCACAAACATATGAATATTGAAATGTGCGATACAAATGTATAGACATGTCACCGGCACATACCAACAGATTGGTCCTGATGGAACTGGCCATAACAAATGCAACACACCTGGATGCATAATGGACTACCCAGCATCCCCGCCACATCACACAACCCGCTCCCTTACCTGAACGTCCGCCAAATCCAGCCATACTTGGCCTACTGGTTTGGTGCAGCTACAGCTACACATAGTGACCACTATGCATATGTAGTAGGTAGTGTCACCCTAGGCAGTTGCAGGATTGAACACTATGTATCCCTTGCATGTAAAACCCCCAGCACATTTTCATAACACCAGAAAAATGGTTGGTATTCGTCTTGTTGTGGACCAGTCCAATTTTTGGGATATCCCTCATGGGATACATAACCTGTGTAAACATTAGAATGGAAGACATGAAGTCCAGTCCTGTAGATATCTGGACACAAGTTGGAATGTGCATTAGAGGTGCACGACACTGTCCAGCCGTAAATGGTCATGCATAACCTACTACCCAGGATCAAACACCTACCCGTGATGCACTTGTCCCGACACGAATAAGTGAGAGAATATATTGCACACATTCGCATAGTGGCACATGGTATAAGGGTGATGAAGGCACTGACATAAACAGGATACCCCTCATCCACTGTGTGAGGGACAATTAATGTGTGTGTAGGTGTGACCTGACCAACAATGGTACAATGCCAAATGTCTTGTGACCGTAGGAAATAACTATGCACCATACTGCATGTAACAGTTGCCTAAAGCGGTCACGTCAGGACAGAATAAACGTAATTCATACAAGAAACAGGCAAACAACAAAAGTGCCAAAGGTATAAGGCTTACAGCTTGGAAACAAATGACTGTTCTAAACCTGCAGTGACCGTGGCTATGTGTTGGCCCAAACAATCTGGTGTCTGCAGTAGGGTTCACATCTGTCCCACTTTGCGAGGGACAGTCCATCGTTGGACAGTTGTGTCCTGACAAAAGACATTGCAAATGGCAAATGTCCTGGGATTGTAGGACATAATTATGTCCCATGTGTTATTTAATAGTAGCAGAAAATAATTATTCCAGTATCTACAATACCTAAATGTTACAAGAAACAGAATAAGCAAATAAACCGCTACAACAATAAGCTTTTATGTAAGCAAATAAGTAAAGTTCTATCCGTTGTACTGACCGTGGGTATGTGTCAGCTTGTAAAACTTGATGTGTTCCGAAAATGTCCCATCTTGGCCATTCGAAAAGGTGCTAACCCTAGTCACCGGAATACAGCACAACCCGTACATAAGACAATGTCAACGATACCAATGGTCAGAGCATTCGCACAATAACTGGCCAGACCCTTAAAATCTCACAAAGCCAGTGCCCTTTGGAGGAAAGGTGTTGAATGAGAATGACTACTTACAACAATGAAGAGTAATAGATGCATTTAACTGCAGACAATTAGTAGTATTACAAATCTGTCAACATGTTCCAAGTTAATAGTACTAATATGGTAGAAGTGCGCGTGATTGTCCCTGAGTTGTCATAGCCTTGTCCCTATCACTGTAGATACGAGTCCCCGAGTATCAGAGAGGTCTGTACACAGAGGTACACCAACCAACTGTCCCAGCTGTTGACAAGACTATTGAATACCTGTAGTGATTTCATTAACAGATGTCCAGAATAATATTCATTTGTATGTATAAATGAATGAAATAGTCAAATATATATATATATATATATATATATATATATATATATATATATATATATATATATATATATATATACACACACAAGGATAAACTACAGATATATATAGATAGATATATATACACAAACAACAGGTAGTGTTATATACACATACACACAAAACAAACTATATATGTCAGTGTAGATATACACATTCACATAAATAGGTTACTTCACAGCAATTAGGGGTAACATAATAATAGCCCGGGCATTTGTGACTAGGAGGTCCAATAAAGAAACGTACCCCCCACATCGCCCAGCTAGGCCGGACAGACATACAGACAGGCAATATAGATCAATACACTGCCGCTGTCCAAAACACCGGTAGGAAAGGACCAGTGGGAGAGTTCTGCAAGGTCTACACTTTAAACATGGATAACGGTGTCCCTTGCTGGACCCCAAAAATTCAGGTTATGAAAGAATCTGCTGACACTAATACGAAGAGGATGTAGGTGTACATGGAACAGTAGGTTGTGCAAGAGTGATAATACATGGGTTGACAAAATGTACGACATGTGTCCCGAGATGGGGAGAGTGGGCAATGTGTAGGGGTGTGCTCATACCCCAGCTGTGCTCGCAGTAAGTATGTGTCATGACTGCTGCAGAGGGGGGCCAGGTAGGTGGACCATGGGTATGCATTAATGGGCTTAAGTGTGCAGGTGCTGGTTTGCAGAGATGTAGTCGGCCCACCCAGTGGAAGTCATTAATATTCCTATGTGGGTAAAGCATACACCTACACCTCCCAAACCTGAAGAGCACATCTCCCGTATAGTTTGTAAACCATCGGGGAATACATAGAGATCTACACACCCGATTAGCATGGACATCCATAGTTATGTATCAGAATGTAACAAAGTCCAACTAAACACTGCCAGAACTACTAATATTAGGCGAACAGGTGGCAGAATACAGGTAATGACAGATGACAACATGTATGAGTCATAAGCGGCATGTACCTCGACAAACGTGAATGAATACATATGTTCTGTGACTGTGAATGTGTCTGGTTAATAGAACCAATCATCTAAATGTGTCCCGCAGGGTGTTATGCATTGTTCCTGATACGGTGTTCAGTCACAACCATTGGTATGTGAGTTCTGCTACTGACGGAAAGTGCATAAGTTGCTGACCACCTCAGGTAGATGATAGCATATTAGAAGAGGTTAAACACCCATACGCCTGCGAGGGACACACCCGTCTGGGCAGTTGTGTCTTGCAAAATAACAGTTATGGCACATGGCCTGTGCATACCTCTCAACTGTTCCTGATTTTCAGGGACGTCCCTGATTTTGACTAAAATTTTAACTCTGTCCCTCTTAATCCCTCCTAAAACTAGTGACTTTTGGAAGAAAGATGGTAAATTACACTTAATGAATAATGACAATAATTAAAGAGTTTTAAACTTCTTTTACTTCAGAGAATGTGTATTCATTTCTATGCTCTGATTCTGTCAATGTTTCAAGTTAATAGCACTAATATTTTAAAAGTGTCCCTGACTGTCCCTGATTTTTTCTTGACTTGTCCCTGATTCTGTTGAAATTTGTCCCCAATTGGATGAGAGGTCTAGGCCTGTGGGTTCAGGAATGGAGGCTATATAGTGTGTGTAGTGGTGTCAGACATCAATTTGTTGTATCAGTAACAGCTACATGTAATAGGAAACAGTATTATAAATTATAATGCTACATGAATAACCTTAACGTATGCAAACCATGGAGGTCGTCTGTGTACTACTGGTTGTGGGTCAGCCCTCTCAACCAATTGGGGACAAATTTCAACAGAATCACGGACAAGTCAAGAAAACACAAGGACAATCATGGACACATTTAAAATATTAGAGCTACTAACTGGAAACATTGACAGAATCAGAGCATATGAATTGATACACATTTTCTGAAGTAAAAGAAGTTTGTAACTCTTACTTATTGTCATTATTCATGAAGTGTAATGCACAACCTTTCCTCCAAATGTCACTAGTTTTAGGAGGGATTAAGAGGGACAGAGTTAAAATTTGTGTCAAAATCAGGGACAGTTGAGAGGCATGCTGTGGGTATGTGTTGCCTCAACACATGTGATAGCTCTACATATAGGGTCTATAGAGGCCACCAGTCTGAGCGGCCAAAGTGGAACCTGCTCTATAGAACTGTCAGATGTACCAGGGCAGAACATGCTTACAGCCATGCATAGTACAGAAATATACATATCAAATCAAAGCGTAGTCTAGCAGCAGTATAGTTGCTTATGCTACTACATATGACATATCGACGTGTCAGGTATACAAGACCTGTAACAAGCAACCAGTACAGACACCTAAAACATGAGATGGTCCTAATCAGGACAGTTGCAATGGCTAGAGTATTGTCCATACCACTCAACTGTCCCTGAATGTCAGGTACGTCCCTGAGTTTGACTGAAAGTCTAACTGTGTCCTTCTTAATCCCTCCTAAATGTAGTGGCTGTTGAAGGAAAGGTGGTGAATTACACTTACTGACTAATGACAATAAGTAAGAGTTATAAACAACTGTTACTTCAGAATATGTGTATTATGTCATATGCTCTGATTCTGTCAATATGTCAAGTTAATAGCACTACTTTTGGAAAAGTGTCCCTGTTTTTCATGACCTGTCCCTGATTCTGCAGAAATGTGTCCCCGATTGGTGGAGAGTTCTGGTATTGTCACATGTGATGTGTGATGAGGGACTGTCCCATGCAAAGTGGGAAAGGTGTCACTCCTACACTCTCCCGTTGTGCAATCTGAAAGGTGATCAACGTGCAGTTGGTATACGGTAGCATGACTCGGCAGACAGCTGCGTTAACAAACTCAAGTCACATGTCAGCATTGCAGAGTATTGGTTCACATGTATCAGGCAGATGGGAGCAGATCGTATGAGGAACACGCATATAATATGATTATGTCACTGGACAGGCCGCCGAGTCCGTACAGTCGAACGGCTGCCGTCGCAAAATGGTTACACATACCCGATACTGTAGTCATGTAGTCCGATGTAATACGCATCAGAAGGGATTGCACACACCCAGCGTGAGTGACAAATTTAAGTGGAAATGTCGGAGAGCGGCTGTAAGCGTGTTTGTCTACCAGTATGCCAGTAGTACCCTGTCAAAGAAATGTGGAGTGTAAACGTGTATAAGGTGCTGTGACCAGAGGTCAGCAGTGCTTAACATTGTGCAAACCCACACACAACAGCTCCCACCTGCTGGACTGTGCCTTACCTGGTTTGTATCCAAAGGCGTCGGCCTGTCCGCAAACAAAGACCGCCCTATACACGTGATGGTAGAAGTACCCTGCGCACATAGCTCATGTGAATTAACAATAGACTATGGCATATGTACAGACAGTAGACTGCAAACACCATACAGCGCAGACATCCAACAGTATAGCAATGTACTGGCAGATATGTCCGGACCACTGGTGTGTGCATGCCTGGCCATCCTGTGTTTCAGTGTGTGAGCATGCCCAGTATGACTGTTACGCATGTTGTAGACTGACAATACCATCATGTGTGTGAGCATGCAAAGTATGGTCAACTGTACTGCATGTGTCACATGTCCAGATAGTTAGTACTGTGTTGCTGACCCCTCCGTTCTACACAGACAGGTGACATGCTGTGTCTGCAGGGTAGCTAATGGTCATGTGGCATTGACAGTTGCTACATGTCTGTATAGCGTGGGGGGACATGCAACCACAACCACAGTCCTACACAGCACCGTGGGTGGTGCACATGACTCTCGCATGTGTAGGTGTGATGGGGGGCACAGCCAACAGTTGTACACATCTGCCGCTACTGTACAGGTCTGCTGGGTACTCCATGTCAGTGTGTGGACCTACCTAAATTGTTGGTTGGAGGGATAACAGGGTATGTCAGCTCCCAGCATTAATTACCAGCACAGTGGTGTTGGATGTCCTATTACACATCCTACATCAAACAGCCTGGCCTGCTGTCATCTGTGTGTGTCATAGGGGGTTGGGGTCAGTCATTGGGCATATCCATAGGCCATCGTATATCATTTGTCTGTATTGGTCCACATCTGTCCTGCTGCATGGAACATGTGTGGGCTGTACGGACACACATGATGGTCAGCCCATAATCTGCAGTGGGTTAGGACACCCTGTGTACTACAACCTACCATTGTGACCCCCGTATGTGCTACAGAGGTCATGGTGCCACTATGGATGTGTACTTTCTGCTGCCCTAACATTTGGCCACCACAGTCACTTGTATGCTCACATACATACCAGAGCAATGGTTAAGTACACATTCTAATACAACTGCCACTTGTTAGGTCAATAGACATACCCTGGTTGTGTTACGGACTGGAGGACGGTGCTGGAGTGCTGCCTATGTCGGATGCACACAGTGCACCTCCCATACATGGCCGAGCACAGGTACTGTCATGTTTGGCATCCATTGTACTGTGTGCTGGTCAGAGAGGGGAAATCCGTGGGTACCTACTGTGTCAGTGCATATGCCTTGTGTTGCCTCTTTGCCAAGGGCAGGTCATACTGTGCACGGGCTGTCACCGACTTTGCCCTACTCAGGTAGTTCCTTCACCAAGTCACACTGTGCCTGTACAGGCCTTGGCAGTGGTGTTGGGCTGTGTGGCCCTGCCCCATGCTGTTCCTGCTGCAACTGTAACTACAGGATAACATTGTGTAGCATAGAAAATAACATAACAACATGTATGCATGTAGCTTGTGAATACTGCAGAGCCCCAACAGATGTGTCCGGATACCAGAACTGTGAATCAAGCATCCCAAACACATGCACATGTATATGTTTTGCCTGTGCATCTGCCTCAGTATGGTGTGAGTGTTCAGGTGTGTGTGCATTGCTGATGGGTGTTAAAAGCCACTACAACAGTGTATACCTAGCATCCCCCACTAGGAGACTGTAGGGGATGTCCACATAGGCATTGGTGTGCTACAGCTGTGTCAGACTCCATATATCGGACACATCACAGCTTCCAGGGCAGACAGCACACACATTCAATCTCATGCCCTGGCCATCGCATAGGGCCTAGCTGTTGGAGGGTATGCCCCTGCACTGACTGTAGGCCCTACCCTGTTCCCCGGGTGGTGCTACGTGTGCAGGCTATAGCACCCAGTACCCCAGGGTACTCATCCATGTGGTGGAACAGATTCATATTGCTGGTCCACTAATCACGTGTGTGGAGGACCTGTACGTGCTCACTAGCATGTGTTGACATGGCATCTGTGAACTGGTGCAATACTCTGGATGCAGATGCCTGTGAGATACCCATGATATCCCCAGTTGTGCTGTGTGAGGTACCTGTGGCTAGTACACCTAGGCCAACACATCCCATGGTATCCACTGTGATGCATTCCCCTCGGCCTGTTTGATGTGTTAGGCACAGGTCAATAAGCTGCTGTAGGAGGTCTCTGTCCACCCCATAGTGCTCCAACATCCCCAGCCCATGTAGACCCTGGTAAGTCACCCTCGGTCTATAAAGTCTTATGTCACCCCAGTAAGGGTTGTTCGGCAGCATACACATCTACACTGCAGCCTCCTGCCATGTTGGTATATGTTGCCTGCTGCAGCCCGTGTCATTTGGTTGGACTGTGTCGTGAAATGTCCCTGCAGGTATACACCGGTGGTGTAGAGTGTGGACGAAACATGTGTATGCTGCTTGCTCGCATTAATGTACTGTTCATGTGCGGGCTGGCCATGTCATCAGCTGATTGTGCTGATCAACACCTGTTTGTGCAGCCTGTACATCCTGACTACCTCACCACTGCTGTCATCCCTCCCAATGTCACCAGGCTGGTATAGACACACCCCTAGCTTAGGTTTGCTAAGGCAGGAGCAGTCCCGAGGTACATTTCTGCAATGTACGTACAGTATGCCTGACCCCCCTCCCATGCTGTCAACTATATGCGAGACCTGCACCTGGCTGACTACACACATACACTCCAGGGACCAGCAGCACACCCTAGTGATAAATGTGATACACCATAGTCAACCTCATCTGCATAGTATAGTCTTCTAATGAATAGTAATATGACCCATACGAACCTCCAACATATTAACCACTGCTCAGTGTCGCTCAGATCCACACACACAACTGGCAACAGGTGCCTTACCATCACCATATTCGATGTCCCATGGTCTTCCCAGCAACAAAATAACCAGTGACTACACAACTACAACCCGTGGCCCTGCACACCACAGACGATGTGCATTAACACCATGCCATGGCGAATATACATAGATTCCAGGTTATCACATACAGATCATCCGAGCGCCAAATAGTCAATAGTGCTGATGTCCCCAGACATATGTTCACATCTATGTCCACCTCTACATCTATAGGTATATCACATATGTTATTTGTATACATATATACATATATATATATTTATATATATATATATATATACATATATATATATATATATATATATATATATATATATATATATATATATATATATATATATATATATATATATATATATATATATATATATATATATATTTATATATATATATATATATATATATATATATATATATATATATATATATATATATATATATATATATATATGTATATATACATACACACATATTCATGTACACACATATGTAGATATGGCATTTATATCACAACAGCGAACCACATGACAGCAATGCATTAGACAGGAATGGAAAGGAAACTACATGTGCCACCTGCATCATGTAGTGTTGTTATTATCAAGGCACGTGTGTTATGTTGCATCACACGGTCAGACCGTAAGAGGTAAGAGTAGGGCTGCTGACAGTTACTCACCAGACCTATTGGCGACTGTATGTGTTGACAACCCAGCGTCTTGGCAGAATATGTGGGCTGTGGACACTAAATAGGTCAGCAACAAAACAAACTGGACACATCCTGCAGCTAGCCACCCACAGATACCAACGCATATGCTATAACTGACAAACACACCCCTGCCATGCCCTGGAATCGAGCATCTACCTGTCTAGTGTACCACACTACAGCATTATGCAGTAAGAGAACATGCTACCGTTCAGCATCACCGCACTCCCACAGGCATACTTTTAGGGCGGATGACGCCGTCCGCAAAGGCAAAGACGCCGATAGGGAATGTATGTGGTGTGGAGTCATCTAAAAACATTACTCTGTCCCCAGGCAGCTGGAAACACACACACACACACACACACAGAGGTACACACCTGGCAGGGCTGGGAGTTGAACATACACCTAACTACCTTATCACACTACAGCATTACGTAGTTACAGAGCAGCCTTACGAGATTACTGAACACAGCCCTCCCATAGGCATACTTCTAGGTGGATGACATCATCCATAAAGGCAAAGACATTGATAGGGAATGTATGTGGTGTGAGGTGTCTAAAAAGCGTTACTGTGTCCCCAGACAGCTGGAAACACACACAAACACACTTGGCAGAGATGGGAGTCGAACATACACCTAACTACCTTATCACACTACAGCATTACACAGTTACAGAACAGCGCTACCAAGATTTCTGAACACAGCACTCCCAGCGGCTTACTTCTAGGTGGATGACATCATCCCAAAGGCAAAGACACTGATAGAGAATGTATGTGGTGTGAGGCATCTAAAAGCATTACTCTGTCCCCAGGCAGCTAGAAACACACACACACACACACACACACACACACACGCCTGACAGGGCTGGGAGTCGAACACACACCTAACTACCATATCACACTACAGCATTACGCAGTTACAGAACGCGCTACCAGATTACTGAACACAGCACTCACAGAGGCATACTCTAGGTGGATGACATCATCCACAAAGGCAAAGACTCCGATAGAGAATGTATGTGGTGTGAGCCATCTAAAAGCATTGCTGTGTCCCCGGGCAGCTGGAAACACACACACACACACACACACACACACACATAACCCC